>NW_007578117.1:227927-248323 GCF_000690725.1 Stegastes partitus | reverse complement strand
CCTGATCTGATTATAAATCAGAATCATTTCTGATGAGATCAGACAAAATTTCAGCAGAAAATCAGTGTGACGACTTAATTTCTGACTTTTGTTTTAAAAATACATATTTAATGCTCTTGCATCGATCTCACCTTTTTTTCAGCTGTCTTTCTCTGAACTGATTTGAAAATTATCCGACGATGCTCTCGTGACTTCTGCTGCTAATCGGGTCTGTGAGCGAGGAGATGGACGTATGACTGAGCAGGGAGGCTGTGTGGAGCATCTCCATTGATCTTCTGCCATCCCCAGCAAGACTCTGGAGTCACGCTGGACATGCACTTGTTCTGTCTCTCAATAAACACACACACACACACACACACTCTCACACACACACACACACACACACACACAGAGACAAAGATGCCGTGTCAGCACACTATGTCTACGGCCACTCAGCTACATTCAGGTAAACGTCATATCTTCTCAATTCAAAGACAAGCAACAGATTTTTCTATTTTTTTGTGACTATTAAACTCACGTGTTCCTTCAGGTTTACATGTCGTATCTGCAATACGAGAGGAAACACGACAACAAGTGTTTGTATTGTGCGACACACGGTGCAGCAGGAGTTCTCTTTTGGAGGACAGGAAGTTCACGTCTTGACGGATGCTTGAAGATGAATAAAGAAGGAGCTGAACGCTTACAAAATGTACCTATTCACTGTCTGCTCTGTCTGTCTGGAACAGCGACTATCGACTTCGACTCTTTTGTCTGCTTCCACACAGCTGCGGCGAAGTCGCACAGATTTTTCACATGTCAATCTGAAAGGAGACAAACTCACACTGACACCCTGAAGCTGTGACTTTGACGCCACAAGAAAACTTTAGCAGCGTTTTTCTTCAGAGTTAAGCTCAATTTGCTGGATGTAAAAAAAAAAAAGAAGACGAGAAAAATAAAGTTAAAACTAAGAAATTTTTCAACTGAGTACAGTCGTGACTCGATAATCGACCCTTAACAATCCTAAACCTGCTACCAGAACCCATAAAAACAGCCTTAACATAGCGACAGCCTTGGATTGTGACTCCGACATGACATTTAATGTCACCAATCAGGATGACGGCGTATTATCTGACTGAACAATCCCACAGATTGGCTACGTTCACACTGCAGGACTTGATGCTCAATGAGGATTTCTTTGTGACTTCCTTCACTTTCTTTGTGACTTCCTTCACGTTTCCACTTCAATGCGACTTGTATGTGATCTGCTGTGTGAACTTCATACGAGCCAAAAGTGTCCCGCATGCGCAGAAGAGGACACGACGACGTCACACGCAGCGAGCGTGCTCAGTGTTTATGGAAGTAAACATGGATGGTAACGGTGGAGCGTATCTGCCACTCCCCCGCCGCCACCGATGGAGGAAACAGAAGTGTGAGCGCTAACTAAACTAGCATCAGCAGCCAAGTACTGCCTGTGTGTTCTGGACACTTCCACCCCGACAGAGCGCTGCCCCGGAGTGGAAGTGTCCCCCGACCGCTCAGAATGTTCTGATATTCATCATTAATTGGGCCTGAACATCCAGAGAGCAGAAAGTTCTATTGGGACCAGCCCTACTAGTTATTATAACAACTATGAACAACTAATGAGCCTTCCAGCATCAAGCCCTCCTCGTATCTGGACCTCCGTCTGGACAATCCGACAGCCTTGATATCCGACATAGAAGAAGGTTTTGGGATTATCGAGGCACAGCTGTACATGAACTAGATGAAGTGAGATGAACTTGTTGTCTTTGAGCCGTTACCTTGCGTGTTTTTGGGTTTCTTCCACTGAACATCAGTAGACGGCTGCAGACGTATGCCTGGAATGAACGAACAAATAAAGCAGCGAAATGACTCGATCCATTTCTCTTGACTTGTGCGGTCTTTCTAGAAGTGGGAAAGACCGGCACGTGATGAATGGCCTCGGTGCTGGAGTGTTTTACATGATTAGATGGTGGAGGGAACGTTAAATCAAGCTCGATTTGCTAATTGACTGACTGCTCCAGACCCTTATCCCTGTGCATTCCGGCTGTGAGCATAAATGAAAATGACTCTCCCAAAACAACAGCGTTAGTCACAGAACACACAGACAACATCCACAGTTCATGGCTGTGATGCATGCTTGCTTCCAGAGCCTGTTATACGGAGCAGCATCTCTTCTGCTCCGGCCCTGTGCTGCTGCTGCTGCTGCTGCTGCTGCTGCTCGCTTTTTGTCATTTTGTTGAATCATACAAAGGCGGCTAGATAAATCTGAATTTGAGCAACGTCAGCAGAGCCGGTTGAAGGGGGGTGGTGGGGGGGTGCAGCGATGTGAGATGTGGGGAGCTGACCTTGAAGAAATGCTCAATTTGTGTTAGCGGTGGGGGCTAAATCTGGTTAAGTAGCGTGTTGTGCGAGCCCAGGGGATGCCAAAATCCTCTGTGGCTGAAGCATAATGTTTAATTTTATTACACAGGAACAGTTACGTAATAAAACAAAAGCATTATAATGCACAGAGACATGACGCACTGTTAGATCTTTAATATTCCTGTTTCATATTTATCACGTACGCCTAAAAAAGTCGCCTGTTCTGACCCCTTTTATCCAGAACAACACGCAGCAGCGTATAGCGTGAATCGGCTGCATGTTAATGCTGGAGCCATTCAACGAGATATCAATGGAAATTTATTGGAGCACACTCAAGGACAATTGACTTAAAGCAAGGATATCACTCTTTAGTCTAGCAGAGGAGCTGTAATGATGAGAAATTCTTCAGCGGAGCGTCGTAACCCCGGCAGTGCCTACCTGGAAGCTGAGAGTGTGGGAGCACCGGAGTCATCGCCATGGAAACAAGCATAACACTGCCAGGAAGGAGGCATGCGCTGGTGGCCGGGCAGAAACTTAAAGCAGAAACTGCACCGCGGAGGGAGAGAGCGCTCTAATTAATTGGTCAATAGCGCTGATGGAAGTGCAGAGAAATACCTTGCTCCATTTTCCCAGGTCGCACCTGTGCAGGTCTAAGCAGAAAAAAAGTTGTCGTAACAAATGGTAACGAGTCTGCAGGAGACGGCGATGAAGACGCCGGGGGAGAGGAGGAATGTCTGCACGGCGGCTTCACGTGATGTGTTATGTTACCCAGAGGGACGTGAAAAACATGTAGGGATGTAATTCGTTGGCTAATTCAACGTCTGGAGCAATAAAAACACAGAATAGACTCATCCTCTCGCTTCCAGTGCAGCAGAAACCACAGACGTCTTGATTTGTCTTCCTGGAGTTTGATGAGGCAGAAAGCGGGTCAGAGACGAGCTCCTCACCTCCGTCTGACAAACAGAGCATGATGACCACCAGCGTGATTTGATTTATTTCAAGTCACTTCTCTGCCCTTGTCACCCTGAAAAATGCCGTCCTCTGGTAGGAAGATTTTAGCCAGAGTAGCCACGATTTCCTGACCGGCAGTGAAGCAAAGCGCTGCTGGAGTGCAACGGGTGGATTGTGGTCATTGGAAAGCCAGCACAGCCAATATCACACATGGTTGCCTTTAGTATTAAATAGGATGGGAGGTCTATGGACGGAGAGGGGAGCAGAGTGGACAGAGGGAGAGTTGTTGGCACTCTGATAGAGGAGCAACTTTAGCTCCCAGAGAACAGTCCAGACCAGATACCGTCTTCATCAACAGAAATACGGCTGCAGCTGCTCAGGCTCTGATGGAAATGGTTGCACATCTGAGGAAGTGATCTCTGAACCTGCACTGGGAACAGTTTGTACCAAAGAAGGTACATCCTCATAATTTAGGCTGTTTATTCCTACAACATAATCACATGCAAGAGAGAAAAAGAAAATATGGATTCAGATAAACTTTTTGTGTTGACGTGGTAACGTTGGTGATTGGAAGCTAAATTCAGGTTGGAGCAGGTTACTGAAATTTGTTTGATAAATGAATTTTTCTTCACCATGAGTCCTGATTTCAGGCCCGGTTTCCGACCCACTTAACAATATGGAAAACCTTTCAACATGACTATCATCCATCCATCATCTCTACACCTTCATCCTCACCAGGGTCATGGGGGGCGGAGCCTATCCCAGCTGACTCAGGGTGAAGGCAGGTTCACCTGGACAGGTAACCAGTCTATCACAGGGCTACACTTAGAGACAGACAACCAAGCACACTCACATTGACACCTACGGACAATTTACAATCACCAATTAACCTCAGCATGTTTCTGGACTGTGGGAGGAAGCCGGAGAACCCGGAGAGAACCCACGCTGCACGGGGAGAACATGGAGACTCCACGCAGGAAGATCCCGGGTGTCCTCACCGGGACGCCAACCGGCCACCTTCCTACAGTGCTAACCACTGCACCACCGTGCAGCCACATGACTATCGTGTCTTTTATGAATCGATTCTACTAAAGCAGCTGTGACAGACAGTGGTCTTGTGCATAGAGGTCAGGCTACAACAGCTAATACAGTTTATGGAACATGCGTCACAACTGCACATAGCTAATGCTAATGTTACATTTATCACTGGTGGCTGCAGGTGGCTCAGTGGTTAGCACCGTCGCCTCACAGCTAGAAGGTCACGTCCCGGTGAGGACACCCGGGATCTTCCTGCGTGGAGTCTCCATGTTCTCCCCGTGCAGCGTGGGTTCTCTGCGGGTTCTCCGGCTTCCTCCCATAAGGTCCAAAGGTCTGTAGCTTAGCATAGTGCTGCATGACAGCAGGGAAACTACTACAAGACCTGAATCTACCTTCACTGCCAAACTTGTCGATGCTCCCTGAACCGGATGGAGAATCTAATTGGATCCTTTTTTAAATGGTGGTCAATTAAAAACTGCTAAGTAAGTTACTGGTTAATTCAATTCAAGTCAGTTTTATTTGTATGACACAGTTTACAACATACTAAACACGCGACGCTTTAAATTCCTTTAACAATGTGGAAAAACTAGTTGGAACAACTTAATTTTTTATGCTTAACCAACTTGTTTGTGCTGCCAGTTGTTAATTAAACACACATTTGATTGTAGAGGACAGACTAATTTAATGTAGTTAATTGGTTAAAGCAGTCTTAGTTTGTTTTTTGTGGTTGTTGTCGAGGCCAAACGCGTTCCAGAGGATGGAGGCAGTTTAACTATCGAACTGATGTAACTGCAACTGGCCTGTTTGATTCTTGCTGGGGACCTTAATCACAGATTTCTGCGTTCAGAAGATCCATTCATCTGTTCCAGAGCGTTCTTTATTACATGATTTACAAAATTTTCAGTATTATTTATTTTCCTGATGTTAGAGCTCCTGCAAAGCAATCAAAGCCTCTAACAGCTGCTGAACGGACCTCATGCTGAACACAGACCTCACATTTACATCCTACCTGTGTCAGTGGATTAGGTTTTTAGGACCTTGCTGTATGGTATCTGCTGCTCTCTCTCCAGCCTGCTGTTCAGATGGTTCAGGTCTTTGCGGTAGTTTGACGTCGAGCAACTCTGCTGCAAACTCCCACTTTTAACTGCTGACCACTTAAGCAGTGATGTGATCAGAGGGAATGGGTTTACCCAGTGTGAGAGGTTTGTCACTGAAACCGAATTAGGGCAAATTGATGGTATTATTCCTCAGGCTGCACTGCTGGGATGGTATAAATCACCTGGCTGCTGCTGCTGCTGCTGCTGCTGCTGAGCGAGAAGAAAAAATAAAGAATGTCAGCCGCTGGATTAAAGACACTCTGGCTATGATGAACTTTTCTTTTCTGTTCTCAAGCTACGCAAATATGACATTTGCAAAGAGCAGGACCCTCGAAGCGAAAGCAGCAATCATCCCTGCAACGTATCCGGCCGTCCTATAGCAGCGCACTCGTCCGCCGGCGGCTCAACAATGGTGTGTTTTTGTAAGCGCCCGTGTGCCACCAGCATATTATGAGACAGTTAATAGGTTTTACTCGCTTTCATCTGCAATTCAAAGGATTGTGCTGTACAAACAAAATAATTTGCTTTTTCTGTCCTAATGCCCCCGCTCTGCCCCGGGGGTAAACGCAGATTTAGCACGCGTTCAGTCAATCTGTATTTCTGGAGGGGGGGCGTTTAAGGTTAACCTGTTTGTCTGATCGTTTCTGCACCGCTTCCCCTCCTCCTCCTCCTCCTCCTCTTACCTCCGTGGGTTATATCACTGCAAGAGAAATGAGGGTCACAAATCCAATAAGATTCATCAGAGGCTCAAATCAGATTAGTTTAATCTGGTGTAAAGCAGGAGCCAAATGGAGTTCCTCTCAATATGGAGCATCGCAGTCCAGAACAATGACGGCACTTCAGAGCAGCTTGCAGGAGTTAAGAGTGTGCAGCAGGAGCCAGAATATATTTACAGTTTACATGCATGGAAGCGATGCGCGCTCTGCTTTTACGCACCGTTTAGCATCGCCGCTCGTCAAAGTGCTGGCCAGTTTAGAACTTTTTTTTTCTTGCAGACTTTTGCTGAAGCGCTCTGGCATGAACAAGGCTTTTCACCAGAAGCTTTGCAAATACTAAAACCTGCACATTCTAGTGGTGGAGGGGAAAGAAGGAGTCTGCTTCCTCAACAAATCAGGGCTAACAGATAGCCTCCTGCCTTTCTGTTTCGCGCCCGTTGTTGGCCGGCCTCCCGGCGGCGCGGCAGCTCTCAGACACACCGTTTTAATCACCTTGTAATATCGCCTCAGTTCACCTCCTCCTCCTTCTCCCGCTCACTCCTTCCCGTCCTCGTGGCATTTAATTTACCCTCCGCCTATCGATTAGAGATCAGAAACGCGGGGCTGCTCCTGACGACTCCCTTAAAAATTAGTCATATGTTTATTGAGAGGCTTGTAAAGATCGCTGAGGCACACACACACACACACACACACACACTGCATTTCCATTCCACACCAAACTCCTTCAAGGTTTCAAGACAGGTGATTTGAATGATTTATATCTCCCCGTACTTGCACATTGCCTCGGTTTCCCCGTTAATGTAAAACACTGTGGTGTGTAGTGGCAATTTGCTGATTGGAGAGTCACTTGCGCTGAATACCTTTTGCCGGGCCGCCTGCATGCGTGTGGGGTTATATTTTACCATTTGCTGATTGGCGACTGAATATGTGCGTCCTGTGTGTGATGCTAATGGCGCCCGCTCATCCGACATGTAATTATGAGAAGCCTTTAGAAAATGTCATGCCGTATGTATGTAGTGATGCCATTACGGCGTGTCGGAGCACTTACACAACCAGAGCGGTGCAGCCGACGTGAGCGCGGCGCACACATTAGTTTTGTCCTTTCCCTCTGCGGTCCCTCCACTCCCCGCTGACCTCAGGGCTCCCTTTATATTTGCCTCACATAGGGTCCACTTGTGGGAAGGACGGCGAACATACGGTAATGATGCCCAGACAGAGTTTGATAAGTGGTCAGACAGCTGCAAACTGCAAAGCAGATGGAATGATGTACCCTTTACAGAGCTGAATGTCATTGGCTGGCATTTCCCACCATGCCTTATGGATAAGACTGCTTAAAAGACCCGGAGCAGAGAGGAGAGGCCCGGCTCGCTCCGACAGGAGACGGAGCGCATTACGATGTCATTACGTACTTGAAATGTACATTAATTACACAACGCACATAAACATGTAGGAGATAAAAGGCCATTTCTAAACACATCCACACAGCGTGGCTTTAAGTGGTCATAAACGTGCTTAATGGCAGCATGTGCCGTCCGTTACGCGAGCAGCTCTGATGGCGATCATGACGATCATTGTCATTGCTGCTGACATCAAACCCGGCGGCTTCGTTGAATGAATACAAATGTCCGAACTCTTCCTAAACTTGCAGATTTATGGACTTGAGGGGTGCGTATCTGTGAGGACCCATTTGCCACAGGCCATTTAAAAGGCACAATTCATCAAGTCTGCAATAGGCCTTATGGATTTTCTGCAGATCTTTGAGTCCACTCTGGGCGCCGGCTTCACCGAGTCTTATTTAAGGGATTACTCATAATTCATAGAAATATGGATGTGACACAGCAACAATGCTCCAAAAAAGAATATAAAAAGTCCTCCTCGTTAGGCGCAAAACGAGCCGTCATTAATGTTTTTGCTTTGCTAACTAGCAACACAAAGCAGAGCTAAAGCTAACTGAAGAGATTTATAGGTTTTTAATCATCAACAAATATCAGATGTGACCTGGTGACGGCAATAAAGCAAAAATAAAAAGATCATCAAAGTGATTTCAGCTCCTGGGGGGAACATAAACGTCTTTGCCAGATTTTCATGGGAATCTATTCTTTAGTTAATGATGCGTTTCACTCAAAGCTACGAATGTGAACATGGAGCTGGCGTTACAGGAAAACCCGGGCAGCACCAAGGTCAGCAGGACTTACCCTCTGGCAGCCGGGAGAGTTTGTAATTTCATAACAATCCATCAAAGGTTGTCGAGTTATTTTAGCTTCATCTGCTGGTAAAGAACCAGGAGGTGCAGCTGAAACCTTCAGGCCTGCCTTCGTCCCCTACAGCTGCATGACGTGACTTTAACGTGTTTACAGATCTCTGTCCGTGTTACACGTGCAGCGAAGTGAAACGGCAACGCGACAATTTCCACTTAACGTTCAACGAAATGTTCCGAAATGAATTACAGGCTCAGGATCTTGGCATTGGTTGTGTCCCCGGCCGTGATTGAAGTCCTTATAATGCATTCAGCACATACATTATCTGGACTGCTATGGCCTCAGCAATTTGGCAGAGAAGTTGTTTAAATCCAGAACTTAAACTAGGACCAAAGAGAAGATCCGCCTTTTTATCAATCAGAAGGTGATGTCACCTGTCAGGCCGCCCCGACAAAAAAGTGTTTATCACAACAAGTAGTAAAGAGATGATAGGATCTAAGTGTTTTCTTTCCTCCTCGTCCTCCTCCCTCCTTTAATTTGGAGACTGCCGTCAGCAATAGCAATAACTGTAGATTAGCAGTAGGGGGATTTCTCTGGGGATGGACGCTACAGAGGAAATCGTTCCAGGCCGTTCCTCTGCAAATGTTTTTCTTTCCAAAGGCCAGATCTCTCTGCTCCATTGTCTTCGCAGCCCCCGTATTTTTGCCCAGTTTTACTGCTCTTCTGAGGGACAATTTGTGTGTTGGACCCCGGCTTTATTTGTTGGTGCTTTGCGAAGGGTAGGAGAGGACGTAAAAATGAAAGCCATTAATCACCTCGCAGGCTATAAGAGATAATTGTGAAGGGAGAGCGAGAAAGACATGGAGAGCAGGAGAACGAGTGAGCAGGAGAGGAGAAGCAAGCGAGGGGAAAGAGTCGAGGGAGACCAAATAAAATAAATCAGGAAGTGCGGTGTGGGGATTCTTACATATAACAGCCTTTGCCTTCAATTTCCTCACTCACTCAGTCTTCCTCCCACCGTGCTCGGAGAGGCCTGATTGAGTGCAGCGGAAAAGTGAAATATTAGAGTAAATACGTGGCTTTTCAAACCCCCGTGATGCCCAACTGGTGGCGCCTTGTACCATTTGTTTAAATTACGCGGCTGCATTGAGCCTAAATTCAGAGTCAGCCGACAGACACAGACGTGTACTTTATGAATGAGTTGTGTGTCGGTGGACTGTGGACTAAAACAAGACAACAATAAACACGTCAGCTGCTGGGAATTATGCCGATTCTCTTTGGAACAACCAATCATGATTACGGTCGAGCAGCAATAACTCCTGACGTGGTGACGCATACGGTGGAGCTGGGCTTGAATTATTTATTTCATCCTGTCACTGGTTTTGGGGATGTTGGGGTAGAACATCCATCATCTCTACATCTTAATCCTCACCAGGGTCATGGGGGGCTGGAGCCTATCCCAGCTGACTCAGGGTGAAGGCAGGTTCACCTGGACAGGTAACCAGTCTATCACAGGGCTACACTTAGAGACAGACAACCAAGCACACTCACATTCACACCTACGGACAATTTACAATCACCAATTAACCTCAGCATGTTTCTGGACTGTGGGAGGAAGCCGGAGAACCCGGAGAGAACCCACGCTGCACGGGGAGAACATGGAGACTCCACGCAGGAAGATCCCGGGTGTCCTCACCGGGACGCCAACCGGCGACCTTCTAGCTGTGAGGCCACGGTGCTAACCACTGAGCCACCTTGCAGCCGTGGGGTAGAACACCTTTGAGGAATTATCAAGTCAAGTCAAAAATGTCCAAAAACTGTTCAAAGTGACGTAAAAGTCGTCCAAAATTTACACAAAAATTATCCAAAATTCCTCAGATTCATCGGTGACCCCTGGATGGATGTAGAACTGATCTGGTGTGAGGTTCTACCAGAACTCGGATGTGTTCTTCCTCCTAAATGTCTATCTGCTGTACTGATGAGGCTCAGAAGTGACCCAACCTAACATGTCTGCCTACTGAACCACTGCAGCGTCTCTTTGACCCAGAATAAATGCACTGAAGGAAGGTCAAGTGTGGAGCTGCTCCGGGTGTCCTCACTGGGACGCCAACCGGCGACCTTCTAGCTGTGAGGCAACGATGCTAACCACCGCCCCACCTTGCAGTCCTGGTGTAGAACACCTTTGAGGAATTCTGAATGTGAAAATTGGAGACCAATCTACATTTTAAAATCTAGAGAGCAACAACAGACAAAAATACACGGTGACAGATGTCGATTATTTTCCTTAAAATGCCCTAAAATCTCTAACGAACGGGGAGATGAAGGGCTAGAGGCCCAATCGGTCAATGATCCAGGGATCATGAATGAGTTGGTGTTTCTGCAGACAGGCTAAGTGAACAGGTCGTGTTGGACGTCCCACATGAAACACAAGCGGCTGATGAAGTGAATGATTTCCCCCCAATAATCTCATCCTCCCCTCCTCGCCAACTGTAGCTGAACTTCTGCTGAACTAACAAACTGATTTGCATAATTAGTAAACACAGCAGACAGACTCATCCTGGATCGGTGAGGAAACGTCTCATGATATCACAAACACATTTTCATTATTTCTGTGTAGATTTAAACACATACAGTCGACTAATTATCACAGCAGATGCAACGCAATCAGTCAGTTTGATTAATTTCTTTAATAACATCACTCTAAACATACAGATGTTAGAACTCCCCTAAGAACCAGACCAGTGTTTGTCTTCTACATTCTTATTTTCTTGTTGTATTTCTTTAGGATGCTTTCACACGTTGCCTGTTGGATAAAACAAACCCTGGTGCGTTTGCCCTTTTGGAGCGCTTCTTTCAGGCTGGTGTGAAAGACATCAATCAAGCTGCGGTGTTGACTAAACAACCAGACCGTGACTGCCTGGAAAGGAGGCTCTCGCTTTAGTTCTGTTCCTTTGTGGGATGAAAGAAAAGCAGAGCATCCACAGCACTGCCTCAGAGTGTCTGTATGATCTGAGCCTGAATGTAAATGCTGTTAAATCACAGCAGCAGTGTTCTGATAATCAATGAGTACAACTCTGCAGAAAATCATTCAAGGATTTAAAATGACATCACTTTACAGTAAATGTGTTCTGAGTTTAACGGGGGAGAGTATTTGCTTTTACGTAAAATGAAAAGCTGACAGCATAGTTTCCTGTAATATAAACCCAATAAAAGTCATTACTGAGATTTAAATGTATTTTTTCATTACATCCTATGTTAACCTTTAGTTTTAATGGCAGAATCAATCCTCTCCTGATGGAGGATGTTACATTTCTGGAGAGATGTTCTGCTGTTCTTTGTTTTTTAACCAAGGAGTCATGTTGCTCTACCATTTAACACACCCCAAACACTGCTGGTGTGATAAAAACATAAAAAATAACCACAATATGATGCATTTTACTTTAACAGGAGCACATTTGTCAGGACTTCAATCCATTTATTTTAGTTTATTAACACAAAAACACAAGCCTAGTTGTAAAACCCCAAGAAGAACTACATATTTCATGGCGTCCCCATTCACATTGTATTGTAACGCTGCTGGAAGTTGTAGTTCTTTCTTCAAAATGGCCGTTTCTCCTAAATGGAGGGTGAAATATTAGACTTTAAGTCCATTTCGGGGTTTAAATTGATGAGGAATATGTTTTTTTGGACTGAATTTAGAGAGAATTAAAGAGAGAAATGATTAAATCTTGTCAGCCAGTATTTTGGTTCATCCACAGATGTTATTGGTGGAAACCATAAATGTCATCTCCCATGTAGCCCCATGTCATTACACTCCCACCTCAGCTCTTCACTGTCAGAACTATGAATTCTTCATGGTGGTCCTGAGCAGGTTCATGCCAAACAATTCATATTATTAACGTCTGTGGAGAGCCTGGTTGTTTGTCATAGATCAGATGTGAACATAGTTCTCTGTCCACCGTGTCACTTTAAGACGACCACTGTGGTTCTTATTTGTGATGCTACGTCTTGTGCTTCACCTCCTGATTACTGCTGCTGCTGATTTTCAGTCAGTCAGTGATCTTCCCGTGTCATTTACCATCTCTCTCTGTCTGACTTTTCTTTTCCACGTGGAGCCATGATGCAGGTCGACACAGCTCACAGGTCAAAACGGAAATGAGCTCATTTTATTATCATGTTCATGTAAACAGACCGATCAGACCAGGAACAGGATTTGTCACAAATTCCCACCTGAGACCTGGAACACTAACGAGTCACATGACACCAGGGAGGGGAAACGGCTAATTGGGCCCAATTTGGACATTTTCACTTATGGGGGTGGACTCACTTCTGTTGGTTCAGACATTAATGACTGAGTTATTCTGAGGGGACAGTAAACGTACACTGTTATACTAAACTGTGATAGGCTGGTTACCTGTCCAGGTGAACCTGCCTTCACCCTGAGTCAGCTGGGATAGGCTCCGCCCCCAGTGAGGATGAAGTGGTGTGTAGATAATGGATGGATGGATGTTCATAAGAGGAAGCTGTGCACAGGGCTGAACCTTTGTCTGCTGAACACTGTATAGGATCCCTTTGTAGCCATAGTAACACACATCAGCAGGTATTGTCTGCTGTGAAGCAGTTCAACCACAGCGGCGACCTTGCATCTTTCTTTTTTATATGTTTATGAACAAAAGCAAGTGAAACCAAACACACAAACACACTGTTTATCACAAATTATGACATGTGAGTCAGTGCTCACATGACTTTCAGAGAACATACATAGAACATACATAGAACATATATTTCCCCATGAAAGGCTGGAGGACCAACCAGGCCAAGCAGCCATCCACTGTGGGACCCCCGACCCCCCAGGTTCACATTCACTGCATGTTGTCCACGTACCTCTTGTACACTGATAGAAACTTGTTCTAATGCAGTAGAACGGTGCTACACCACTGCTCCACCTGCAGCTCCACCTGCAGCTCCACCTGCAGCTCCTCCTGCAGCTCCACCTGCAGCTCCTCCTGCAGCTCCACCTGCAGCTCCACCTGAGACGTTTGTGTTTTTATTCATTTCGGCGGCGGTTCGACCGACGGCTTCTTTAACAGCCGGGCGCGAAAACCGACAGTCAAGTGCAGGAAGTGACGGGAAGACGAGCTCGTCATTTTTCTAAATAAAACACTCTGCAGACTGGTTTTCATTCTTTCTGTGTGGCCCGGTACCGGTCCACGGCCCAGTGGTTGGGGACCTCTGATACAGACTACAAGGCTTCAGTGGCAGCTCCCCATAGGGGCAGTAATAACACACCAGCGACAGTCCAGGGAGCCGGGGAGTGTGGACCACTTCCAGAAGAACACACAGAGCTGGGCCGGGCCGGGCCGGCGCCGCCTCTTCAGACGGTTTTAAATCTTTATAGCAATTAAGGCAATCAGAAACACTTCGTTAGCTTGCAGGCCAAACCACTGATGAACTGCCAGTTTTTGCCGATAAAATATCACTAATTGCAACTTTAAGAATCGTACCGAGTTATCGGGCCGGGCTTTGTAGGTGTCACAAGTGGAAATCCAGCCCCTTTATTCTAATCTGCTGCCTTAATGAGGACAAGCTCCTCTATTGACCGCTCGCACGCTGCTGCCTGCTCACCAGAAACTGTATTCAATGGGCTGTCATTCAGCTCTGAGCTCCAGAACGCCTGACTGGTATCGATCGCTCCGCATATGACTCAATGTCAGCATTATATGGTGATATAAGAGTCTCCCACTTACAGTGTGCTGTGCCAGAGCTGCGCATAGAAAAAAAAACAGACATTTTGATTCAGAGAGAGATGTTTCACAACAGAATTAGAAGGCTGTCAGCGGCTGCCAAACTTTCGCAATAGGATATGCAAATGTGGTGATGGGCTGAAGGGAGAGGAGTGGAAATTATCTTGAAATACAACACTCTGAAGCAAAATAAGTGTGAACTGTCACAGCTCGCTCCAAGAGACCCTGTTCTCATGTTGCTCCCATCATTCAGATTGGCCAGAGCCGTGCTGTTTCTGCCACTTTTATGGCGTCTATTTATTGTTGGCTGTTGAATCGTTTTACTTATCCTCCCTCCAGATATGTGGTTTTATTCACTATAAGGCCGTTGATTTAAGGCCCAATTAACAAAAAGCACCACAGCTGCTTGTTTATAACTCTGTGCATCAATGATGCATCGACTCCAGGGTACGCCGGGTTTTTACTGTTTCCTCGTAGCACGTATAGCGCCGAAGCACGCCGCACTCACCGAACAAGACGGCGGCGAAATGAGAGACCTTATCTCATAATTACGGCTTTCACATCTTAAGATTTCAACTTATCCTTTCACAAATAAATGTATCAATGAGGAATGATTGAGAAAGGGTATCATAATTTCCAGTTCATAATTACAAGATCTTTATCTCGCAATTACATTGATTAGATAGGCAATGATTTTATAATTACTGTATCTTCTATACTGATCTGGTAATTATGAGGTATGATTAGGTCTCCAGTCTTTCCTTTGGTGAATGCAGCAGTAAAGTGAAGGGATGAGTGTTTCTGCAATATGTACTTCACATATGTTTCAGACACAGTGCTGCTGACTCTCACTGAGCACGCTCATAAACCCTTTTTTTTTTAATTGGTGCAACCTTAGTCATTGTAATTACTTAATTACACAACATTAATGAGTGCAGTAACCTTATACAGTCCAACTGCACACATTAAATGCTTTATTGTAGCATTCTATAATTGAATGTGGCTTTTTTGAAGTTTAAGAATAAGAATAAGATGAGTCTTTATTGATCCCTTACAGAGAAATTTCATTTACATCCCGTCCAAGGAACAATAAAACAATAACTGGGGGAGACGGGAGCTGTCGGGTCTGCCAGCCTAACCGGCGCCCCTACTTGTTACTGCTACTTATACTTATTTATTCCACTTTGGTTTTTTTTATCACCCCAATGAGGGCTGCCAGGTGGCTCAGTGGTTAGCACTGTTGCCTCGCAGCAAGAAGGTCGCAGGTTCGCACCCCGGTGAGGACACCCGGGATCCAGAGCTTCATGTCTCTGACCTCCAGCCGCTGGCCTCACCAACCCCTAGAATACAAATATTCATATTTATTCTGTTCTATTGCTGCTCTCCAGCTGCTATCCTGTTATCTCCACCTCCTCATCCCCACTCTCATCCAACCGGTCCAGGCAGATGGCCGTCCTCCCGGAACCTGGTTCTGCTGGAGGTTTTGGTTCCTTCCCACCGTTGCCAACCGCTTCATCAGAGGGAGTCCAAAGGCTGCTTTGGATCATTGGGTTCTCTGTTTAAATGTGTACAGTCTGTACCTGACTTTGTTAAGCGCTGTGTGGTGACACATGTTGTAAACTGCGCTGTACAAATAAATCTGAATTAAATGTGTCTCTAAGCGCTGTACACTGCTGATTCAACAGGCCGACCACGAAGGCGTTCTGATGTCAGACCAGTCTCTCTCATAGACTGTATAAAAGATGGACGTAGCTGCCGTGACGTCACCCGTTGGTTTCTGCACTGAGAACATGAAGCCAGGGTTTTGCTACTTCCTGGTTGACATCTTGGATTTTTGGAGCCAGTGACACAAAAATCGTGGGAGGGGGGCGGAGCCATAGGAGCAGCGATTGGTCAGACGGATTGAGAGGCGGACCTTCTCTGCCCGCCCACATTTACCGCCTTCTGCTCGCTTCGTCTGCTGACTGTCAATCAAGCCAGCCACGCCCCTTGCCCCGCAAAACGTTGACGATTGTTTAAAAATTCAGTATTGATTTATTTTCAGATTGGCCACCTGATCTCTGGATCTGATCATGAAAATTAATAAGAAAAAAATCCTGAGCTGTAGGAATGCAGTATTTCATGATCTGTGATCACTTCTTTTCCAGTTCCAGTCTATGGGAGCCAGGGCTTTGTGGAGCCAGCAGCTAGTGGACGTAGTGATGCTGCAGGTTTTTGACACTTCCGGGTTGGCTTCATTTTTCAGGGTTGGTTGCTACGTCCATCTTTTATACAGTCTATGGTCTTTTTACTACTCTGTAGTAAAAGCAAAAGGACCAACAACAGCACCAACAAGAGGAGCCGACACTTAAAGCTGCTCCACAGGCCTTTGACGCTGCCCCCAAGTGGCAGCACACGGCTACGACAAACATCATCACCTGCAGAGCTCTGTGTGGCACCACGGCGGTACCAACCAGGAAGCCTTTACATGCAGGTAGCAGAAGGGAAGGAGAAGGCTTCATGAAGTTCTCAGCAAACAGCAGATTGACACCAACATCATGCTGTCTGCCACTGCTTCGTGACGCCACCACATCTGGAAACATCGCTGTGTTTATGTCGTGTTTTAGTTTTAGTGATTGAAGTCTGAAAGTTATAAAAACATATTTGTGGACCAGAATTCTTCTTGAATATCCTTTCAGACATAAAACATGAGACTGTGTAGGACAGGCCTCGCCCTGCTGCTGCTGGTGATCAGTCTAAGAAGATTATCATCCACAGCCCAGACAATAAGTCAGCCTTCAAGAACGGGGGGGCTACAAAACTAACACCACCAAGTACTGACTCTCAGGTTTTTAATATGCAAATCTGCTTTTTGTTTGCTTAGCAGCACCAGACTGCACATTAGCACGATGCATCTCAGAGGTTTGCTCCTATAGTTTCTGACTCTGGGGTAGTTGTTGAAGTTGTGCTTACAAACACTGATTGGGCATCCAGAGGCCATCGGAGGAGGATTTCTGTTTACTTTAGTTTTGTGGTATTCCACTTGAAGTCCTCATCCCTCCTCCGGGGCTATGGAAATAGCTCATTTTAAAATGTACATCACGTGTTTTGTGAGAGGCCGAAAGCTGTGATTAAATTCGCTCATTACCACTCACCGTATGACTGAGTACCAAGACGTAATTTTGCTCAGGTCAGGCAGCCTGAGAGCAATATTCATAAGAGAATAATGTCTGTGGCACGCTCATTAAGAGGAGGACAGACATCACCATTTGCCCGGTTTTAGAATTGTAAAGACTTTCTTGAGGGGCACAGGATCAAAAGCATATTAGAGGAACCCGTGCCAACCTTTTAAGTAATGGCCAGGATTTTAAAATCCTCAACAAGGACGATACCGGACTGCTGCAGCACTGAGCAGCTGCTTTTTATGGACGTTAGCTGACTTAGTTTCACTGGGCCACAGTGATGCACTTGTCATCTGTGTTTTGCTTTAATTGGATGTGCTTTCTTTCCGACACCATCACCACCATGAACATGGATCACGGGGGTTTTTCACAGTGTCGGCTTCAGATGGGGATAAACTTTCATATAAAGAAGCAGGGAATGCTTTAATTGGGGTTTTAGTTACTAGACCTCCATCCATCCATCATCTATACACCGCTTGATCCTCACTAGGGTCATGGGGGGCGGAGTCTATCCCAGCTGACTCAGGGTGAAGGCAGGTTCACCTGGACAGGTAACCAGTCTATCACAGGGCTACACTTAGAGACAGACAACCAAGCACACTCACATTCACACCTACGGACAATTTACAATCACCAATTAACCTCAGCATGTTTCTGGACTGTGGGAGGAAGCCGGAGAACCCGGAGAGAACCCACGCTGCACGGGGAGAACATGGAGACTCCACGCAGAAACAGGACCGGCGACCTTCTAGCTGTGAGGCCATGGTGCTAACCACTGATCCACCTGCAGCCCCTCCTCCCAAATCCAACACTGGAAAAGACATTTCTGAATGAAAATATATTTCTCACTGCACATGAAAAACTTATTATTCTACTGATTGTATTTAGGAGCTCATAAGTGCTTCCTCAAGTTGAGCACCGTACACATCATGTGCAAAGTCTGTTAGATTAGAATTTGCACATGCCACTCACAATGTTGTAAATACTGTAGAGTGTTCTGTGAATACCTCCTTTGTTTTAATATTTTACATTTTATACTTTATATATTTATCTATCCTTTCACCTTATTTTTTATTATTATTATTAGGGTCCAAGCACCCAAACGGGTGCGAAGACCCTATTGGAACTGCTCGGATTATTATTATTATTCGTGACAAAGACACGTGTTTTTGAGGCCCTAAACATTGCACCACAACCCGACATGCGCGAAGGCCGACAAGCGTAGGGCAAGGACCCGTCAAATGCCACTTGCAGCTTTAATTTGTGTATTGCTGCCACAAAAGGATGCTACAACAATATTTCACTGCTGTAACCCTGTCTTTCTAGCATTGCTTCCACAGTGACAATAAAGAACTAATCTCTTCTATTCTATTCTATTCTATACAAATAACGCAGGGACCCACGTGTATAATCAGCACTCTGTAGCGCTCCACAAGGTGCCTTCAGCTTATTTCTGGCATCTCCTGCTGATTAGAATAAAAGCCGAAATTACAAAAAAATAAAAAATAAATTAAAATCTGACCCCAGATATAACAATATATATATATGCAGTGTTAGTTGTTTCCAGCATCGGCCCACAGAGGTGTCTGTAGCTTCTAGTGGAGGATTATTGACTATTTCATCCTACATAAAATATCAATACTTCAGACTTCAGTCTTCCAAAGAGAGGCTTCATTTCACAGATCATGAGGAACATATTTCCATCTGCAGACGTCAGTTATATCAAAGCGCAGTCCTTCACAGCAGATACATCACTGCCACGACCTTGTGGTGCCGCAAATCACTGGCGTGCCGATTACGGAGTCAACAGCAGATATTTTATTGCAGCAAAAGGCCATTAGATTTATCGCACGCCGCACAATTCAAAGCTCATCCAACAATAAGAGGGCGACCCCACTTTCACCGTCAGTGCCACCGCATATTTAACTCCGCTCTCATCCACACACAGCCATCACTCGCCTCATCCCCCCGTCGGCCTCTGTTTGGCTAGATCTTGTTTTCTAACTTCTCCACTGACACCGAGGTTAAAGCCGTCGGCTGGAAACGTACGACCCACTGTTGAGCGATGGATGCCGCGTGAACTCGGTTCAATAATCAATCTCCTGTGTTATCAGAGTAAGAGTTGTCTGGTCTCGGGTGGAATTAGTTGCCGTGCTCTCTGTATGCTGGCAGCGTGGCGCGGAGCTTAGCGGCTTGGAAGAAAACCTTCAGCCTCTCTGAAACAGCAGGGTTCTGGTCGGAGCAGGTGGATATTCCCACACCTTGAGAAACTCAGCCAACTCTGCTTCCCTCCACAGAGCCATAAACAAGAACGCCTCAGTCGATCGATAAAACGGCTCCTCTCGCTTCAAATCTTAACGCCGTTGTGCACTTACTCCCGGCCTAAATGCCACTTCATTAAAAAATTATCCATAAAGCTTCGCTGGATGTGGAATTTCTTGTCTCAGACCTCTGAGCTGAGACTGTGTTCAAAAATCAGGGCAAAATAATGAGACTTTGCCGAGGTCGCCGGCATGAATCGTGCTATTCTTGGACACGCTGTACTGTAGCATAATAGTATACGAAGTGACAGTTCATTTTGTTCCTCCAACACTTATTTAATTGAATGCCCAAATCTGCATGGGCTAAAGAGGAATGGCAATTAGCTTTATGGCATCCAGGCCGCTCAGCTCTGGACGATTCCGGGGAAAATGCTGACTTAATGGGTCTCCCTGTGAGTTCTTTGATAAATAGTTGTGCAGCTACATAAGCGCTCTTCAGACGTTTCACTTAGAAACTGTTTCCACTGGTTTGCACTGAGCTCCTGTGTTATCTCTGGACTCCTGATGGACAGAACCATCTTTGCTTTTATGGCCTACTTAGGCAGAACTCTTCTGTAACCAACAATACACAACATGCTGCTATTTAGGAGAATATTTAAATATACATTTTTAGCACTTAATTAATAATTTTACATGTATTTGGTCCTAAACCAGGCTGCATGGTGGTTAGCACCGTCGCCTCACAGCTAGAAGGTCGCCGGTTGGCGTCCCGGTGAGGACACCCGGGATCTTCCTGCGTGGAGTCTCCATGTTCTCCCCGTGCAGCGTGGGTTCCCTCCGGGGTTTTCCGCCTTCCCCCCCCCCCCCCC
>NW_007578117.1:223572-226521 GCF_000690725.1 Stegastes partitus | reverse complement strand
AAGCCAGATGTGAGCAGATGTGGCCCATAGACTTGAAGTGAATGACAGATACCTCTGTCCGGTGTCACTGCAGGACCTCATTGATCAGCTGCTCTCATAAAAGCCTTCAGACCGGTCGCTTTAAGTCACTTCAGTGTGTTTCAGTGTAATCTCTATCTATAGCTCACGTTCATTTACGGTTTGCAGAATAGCACCAAATTATTTAACAGTTTATTCTGACAGCTTCTAAAGTTGCGCCGAGATGTTTACACGTGTTTGAATCAACACAAGACGGTAATTTTATCAGATTTTTTCATCAGAACTCTGTCGGCCCGCCTTTGAAGTGTCTGCCGCTTGTTGTCTGCAATGAAAAGGCATCTATGCATTTTAGAAAGGGAGCTCAGAAAGCTTTCAAACATTTTGTCATACATTGTTGATATCCTCAGCTGACGGGGAAAAAAAACTCCCTCTGAAGTTATATTTTTGTCTTTGTCTTCTTTGTTCCGGAGTGACTGATGCTGCGTAAAATCTTTGCAGAGTGTGCCTGATGAGCAGCGTCAGATCTGGAGGAAGATAGCTCCAGAACCTCTAACTAACCCTGCTGGAATATTCATGAGCGTGGAGCTAATTTCTTTTGCAATGTAGGCATGTAATACTAACGCTGGTTTAATGGAGTGAAAGACAAACAAAACCCCCGTGTGAGATCCTTCTAAATAGGTTATATAAGAAGACCTACCAAGCCCTATGAAGGTGGATGGATCACGACGTCTCCGTAGAGGCGTAGAAACTTTACTCCAAGTTGCTGGATCTGAATACACTTTCTATCTCATGGGTCTTCCAGCGTAGATGCACATGAACAGTTTAGACACTCTGAATTTTTCCTTGACTTCCTGTTGGGACGGCCTTCCTATTTCGCCACACATCATACAGCTTCCACGGCAGCGATTCCTTCAGCTCGTCGGCCATTCTGCCCACATTGATTTTTGTCCTCTTTTCACATCACAAAGACAAATTATTTGACTCCTTCAACAACAGCACAAGCACGACCCGAGGTGTTTTAATGGACACCTCCTTCATCCGCGGCTGTGTCAATAGTCCGCGTAAACACTCAGACAACAAATCTCTGTGTACACTCTCGCTTCCCCCCCCGTCGCCAGCTGTGTGCCGAAAACACACCGAGCAGAAGGTCATGATGAAATGCCTCCAGCCTTATCCCTCATTTATTGCCGGCTTGATACCCATTGTTGTTTGCAGCGACGTCTCGAGCAAGTCGCCGTGTTGACAGGTCCTGAAATTACTTTTGTCAAGTTTGTGGTCGCTTTCTGTTTGTTTAGATGATTTCTCTTTTGTTATCACCTCAGAACAGAATGTGCGCGAGAACACCCTGTACATGCGCTAACAACGTCCCGATGTTCTGGTGGAGGGGTGACGGGGGGAAAAAAAATCTAATTAACCACTACAAACCCACAGGAAGTGTACTCGCTGTGGTGGTGCTACCTGCTTCCAAGAGAACGAGAGTGATCAAACGGTCCCAGCACTCTGAAGCCTCACGTCTTGTCTGGTTAATTAGGGAAATTTGTTTCCTGTTCAAATGATCCCAACCACCAAGATCAGTTGGTGCAGGGGGGATGCATACGACAGGGACGGTGTTATAACAGTGACAAAATGCAGCTGGTGGGTTCTCATGTTAGTCAGCAGTTTGCAGAAGTTCAAACGATTCTTCAAATAAACTCTGTTCATCTACGTGATGCTTNTTGGTTGTCTGTCTCTAAGTGTAGCCCTGTGATAGACTGGTTACCTGTCCAGGTGAACCTGCCTTCACCCTGAGTCAGCTGGGATAGACTCCAAGGTGTAGAGATAATGGATAGATGGATGGTCCTAAACCAAAGTATGGTGAATAAACTAATTGATGCCAAATGGACAAAGAGGTGATTTGCCTCGAGTTATTAAACCAACCACATGTCATAACAACTTGATATTTTGGAGATTTTTCCATCGTTGCTAAACACTTTTCATGTTTGTAGCCCTTAAATGATGAATGACTTTGGATGGACAGTTTCACAGACTTCCAACACACTCAATAAATCAGACTTATTACTATTAGTTGTCTTTTAAAATACAAAACTGAACAAAAGGAGTAAGAATGAAGAGTCGTCGTTCATCCTAAACCTGCAATGTGTTCTATATTAATTACACAGCGGCTGCTTACAGCGCTGACGTTAATGAAAATGTGCAGCTCTTATTCTGCAGAGCTTGTTTTGCTTTTCCTTCACACAGAAGACTGGGTCTCACCTCTCACCGATCCCTCCATGTAGAACTGTGGGCAGCGCCGCTCGGTAAACAAGCCCGGTTGACACGAGGTCTCCAGCACAATAGGGCAGACAGCTGAAGCAAAATAGTGGCGGGCAAGAGATATTTTTCTCATTAGTTGGTGAAGACTAGAACAGAGCTGAAAGGAGGGTGATTATTTCTGTTGTTATTACTCAAACAGATTGATAATGTTTCCTGAATATGAAAGCAGGCCTCTGGTTCCTCAGCATTCATTTGTTTTGGAGACTTTCTGGCCTGTAAGTGCAGAAAATTCACTCGATAAAGCTTTAAAGTGTTTTTTTTTTCCTTGAAGATGTTGAAATTTGGCATTTTAGGCATTCAAGCAATAGAAGTTTTATTCTATCCAATGTCAACATGGATCATATTTGGGTTTTGTTGTTGTTTTTATGGAGACTTGTGATCAGCAGGAATGAGTTTAAAGGTCTCACATTATACCCTTCATTTAACAACATAAAGTGAGTCTCACATGTGCAATTTAAAAGTACCACATAGCATTCAGACGTGCCGATAAATCTCCTGGTTTTAGTCGAGCAGCTGTGAGAGGAGGCGGAGCTTATCTGGTGACATCACACCAGAACCTGAGCAGCACATTTGGGCTTTTGTGTCTCTAGACACATTGGGGATAATTATGACCACAAA
>NW_007578117.1:210569-220236 GCF_000690725.1 Stegastes partitus | reverse complement strand
GTAAAGAATTTGCATCCTGTTTTCCTACGTTTCCATGTTTTGTTTGCTTTCCGCTAATTTGCTTTGTATCAGTTTCCCTGCGAGCCAACCCATGCATGGTGTGCATCTGGAGCACAGTCTATTGTACTTTGTGCGTTAAATCCCATCAAACAGGCAGCCGTAGAATTACACCAGCGAAGGGGGCACATGTTTCAAAACTATGCATTTAATAATGAGCAAATAAAACCATTGTGACAGGCAAATACCCTTATTAGCTGAAGATTATCTTCAAGCAGACAACACTGCAATAGTTTCCTGCGCTGTGTTCAAAGTGCTGCAACAACAACCACAGGCAAGCCATTAAAACACTGATACAGTTCTTAGCTGCACCAACGCTACCAGGCCAGGGACACAGGAAATTCATTTTCTTGTTATTGCAAAATTATTCAAATGAGAAAACCATCAATAATATGATTCCCACAGAGAAAATTCCCCATAACAGGTCCGACGGGATGAGAGATTTGATAAGAGGCCGCGTCCCGCTGGCACGACATAATGAAAGGATTTTCTGAGCCCATGGGTTCAGTGTCATAGATGCTCGAGTCCATGATGGATGCAGAGGAGCTCACCCTTCTTTCTTTTTTTTAATTACGGTTTTAACAACGACACAGCAGCAGTGAGGTGATTTGGTAACCCGTGCTAATTTTTTCCTCACCTCTTCAGGCCGCGGTGACAACCCAATTTCCATTAAATATAATCTGGCAGTTTAGGACTGGCTATAAAACCTAATGGGGCAGAGACAGGTATTGTGCAGGTTTTAATTATCTCAACGATAGCCTTCAACAGCTGCTGTGTGTTTATTTCTCTTCGCACTTAGAGGAATGCTCTTTATTCTCCTGAAACCTGCTTCCCAAACAGACACCCCGCCGTCATGTCGTGTGGATTTTCATAATATTGTTCCTTCCTATTTTATGACTTCATCCTGTCAAAAAAAACAGACATTACGATCATCATGCTCGGCTTACGACTGACCTCATTGTATCACATTGTCGGGGCTGCGGGCGGGATAGAAGGGGTCTGCAACGCCGGATTGCACATTCTGTTGTTGCAGCTTTTAATTGGTGTGAAATTACTTTTTCGGTGGAGGCATAAGTATCTGACTTTGCAGGGAATAACTGAGTTTGATATGGCTGACAGGCACCCGCATGAAAGTTGTGTGCGGTTTGATAACGGTGTCAGGCCGACGTAAACAAAGAAATGTCAGCGGGTTCCAGCGGAGGCAAACGGGGAGGATGCTGCTGCTCAGCCAGGCGAGCAGTCGCTGCCGCGCCGGTCAGCCCGACAGCGCCGCCATAAATACTTGATTACATGTGCACCTTGTGTGTAGGATGGCATGTCTGGCTGCTGAGAGGTTGGAGGAGGACAGGGTGTGTGTCTTCATGTGTCGCTGTGTGGAAATCTGGCCTTTCACTCGTCAGATAATGACATCAGTCAGATGTCTAGTGATCGCTATCTTCAGCGAGTAAAAGAGCAAATCACTACATTCTGACCTTCAGCGCACATGTTCGACCTGCACATAAACCCAGCTTGATATGAATTGCTGCTTTAGTCCTCTTGTTTGCAGCGGGCGACGGGATGCGGCTGACCTCGAGCACTGAATCAGCCCCAACGCTCGTTTGACGGTCGCTTGTCTTTGAGAATATAAAACCATTCATCTCGGGGGTTTACAGGGAAAATTCAGAAAATAAAGAGCAACATTTCCATGGTGAGGGACGATTTACTGAAGCTTTTGATGAGCGAGGATACGATAACTACATTAAATATTATTCTTCTACCAGGTGTTTCTCGGCTTTCAAAGCTTGGTGAGCTCAGGGCCTTGTCGATGTTCTTGGAATTTAAAATGTAGCCTCGTAAAGGTCTCGTACAAAGAGATGAAGAGCTACAGAAAGCAGCCTGCGCTAGGTCATATTTCAGCAGCTTCCATGCCTACACTAGTGGGCAAGTGAAGCTTCTGCTGGATTTTCCTTTGTTTAATTTTTTTCTTTTAGATTTTTGGAGCATAAAATTGAGACGGTGTTTTCACATCAGAAGCAGAAAGTGGGGTGGTGCATCCCCAATGTGGTGCGAGCATAGACTTCCACTGTCAGAATAATAGAGTACCTGTAGAGGCTGAAATGGAGCGAGGCACCGAGGGAAGCCACCTGGAGGTCCGCTGGGCGAGCACCAAGGAAAACAGTACAGCCCAAACTAAAGGAAAACATGGAGCCACTCATCAAACACCCGGTCCAGGTGGCCAAATGTATGTTACATTTACAATCCTGGCTGTCCTGCGGCACATTTAAGTACGACTGGGTGCGATGAGATATGGTGTAAAACCAGAGCGCCTCCTCACAGACCCCAACATGAGCTCATGGGCTGTTTTCCCCAATGGGATCAATGGTTATAAATCTTGAAACCTGTTAAGTTTGTGTTTGTTTCACCTCCGTAGTTAGCTTGAATTACATTAATCATCAATACGAGAGCACACGTGTACCTCTGAGCAGCTTCAGTTTGTATTGTAGGACATCTGGGTGCAATGTTTAGACAAAGGTTTGCATGAAACCAAAATGATGATATGTCCGTTTCTGGGCTGCATCGTCGCTTCATAGCTGGGCTCGTATCCCAGCCTGGACTCGGGATCTCTCTGCATGGAGTCTCCATGTTCTCCCCGTGCAGCGTGGGTTCTCTCCGGGTTCTCCGGCTTCCTCCCACAGTCCACAAACATGCTGAGGTTAATTGGTGATTGTAAATTGTCCGTAGGTGTGAATGTGAGTGTGCTTGGTTGTCTGTCTCTAAGTGTAGCCCTGTGATAGACTGTTTTTTTTGCCTTTATTTGATAATAAAGTCCAGAGAGAAACAGGAAAGTGGGGGAGAAGAATGGGGGACGGACCTGCAGCAAAGGACCATGAGCAGGCCTCATGACCTCTGCAGCCCCTGAACATGGGACGCCGGCTCAACCAGTCGAGCTAACATGGCGCTCTAGGTGTCCCCTTTTTTAATGCAATGCTAAATGGACAGATTTCTCTCCATGTTGGCGAAACACTGCGGCCATGAGTTCATCTCTTTTGGCAGCAGGAATTATTTTACGGACAATTGAGTAAATTTTTAATTTAAATTTCTTGTGTTCAAATGGCAGTTTGGGTGGAAATAAGAAGACAGAACGTATCGTCTGTGAGGACTGTGAATATCCAGAACAATACACATGATGTCTGGTACTTAAAGTTAGACTTTCATGAATCAAAGTGTTAATTATGTCAATCACAACATTCGGGCATCATGATACCTGAACATGAAGCTGCGTGGCTGATGTCATGATACGTACGCATCTGTCACCTACATAACAAAGTCTGTTATCTAAAGTCCTGCTGTCATTTTAATCCGGTATTGACGGCGCTGAACTGTGAGCCGCGGTGCAGAATAGACCTGGCACACACCCATTTAGCAAAGCCTGTTATCTGTGTCCAATCAAAAATAATTGCCTCCCCCTCCCAGATCAAGCCACCTATACAGAGAAAAGAGCCTTAAAACACCCCAGCGGTTGGAGGCACATATCTGAATATGAATATATTGATGTTAAATAGCTGCCAGAGATTAAACACAAAGCGCACACACACACATAAACAAAGAGGTCCACCTCCTCACACCCACTCCCGCATGGATTCCTTTATAAACAACATGAGTCAGTCCGGTTGACTTTTTATTGCCGCTGTAGCTCTCCACATCCTTGTCCTTGGACTAGACTCAGCCAATCACGCCTGCAGGAGGGAGGAAGATGGAAGCAAGCCGCAGTCATCAACAGCTAACCAGAAATGGGCAGAGGACAGACTGACCAGAGGCTGTGTTTCTCTCTGGTAATTGGCTCAGTTTTAGATCTTAATACATTCAACAGATGTTTGCCGGAGCCCTGAGCCATGGAACAGCCAACTGTGGAGGAATTCGCCCTCTGTGCTGCCGTGTCCTTGTTTTCAGCTGCTCCAGCGCCTGTTTCTCTGCTTGACTTGATTGCAGTGTACACAACGTACAATACAGCCCGTCTCCGTTCAGCTGCACGTCAGGTGGACGCTCTGGCGTGGTGATGCTGTAGCTGTCAAAGTGGCATCTGCAAAAATATCTAGTTCCACAGGGGTTTATTAAGCACTGGTTTTACAGCACAATGAATCAACTTCCTCATGTGGAATAATCATTTACCACACTCATTTACCTTTTGTTTAAATTGGCCATCTGTCGACCTTAAAATGTTTTGCAGCAGGGACAGTTTGGCTTTTTCCAATTCAGGTAGATACAGCACATATCCATCAATACTGAAGAAATACTTCAGCTAACATTTGTCAAATATTCAGGTTTGACAAGTGGCTTTGAAAAACTGTAGAAAGGCAGTTTGGATTACAACAGAAATCCAAAGTTACTGGCAGAAAGACATGTCGAAGTTAATCCAGATGTCCCCAGAAACTTCTCAAAGCGCTCCTGCAGCACTCAAGTTGAATATGGCATCGCTAGCAAAGCTTCAGGGTTTGACTGTACCGCCAAAAGTATGTGCACATAGTTTTGTCTTTGTAATGCTACAGCATGTAGCTATACGCTAGCCAATCCAGTTGATGGTTGGCCCTTTTCTACATTAACTGTTATCCGACTGGGATGTCAAAACCGGATCAGCACCAGACGCACATCAGCTGGGAGGCAAGTGGGCTGCAGAGAAGAAGAACCAAGTGGGCTGCAGACACACTGTGGCCCCTTCAGGAGGACTCCTGAACTACCTTGAGTCACATTTCTCTCCAAAGCTTCACTAAGCACCAGAACATTCATTGTGAGGCTGACTTTATCGAAGGTTTGGCCTCAAGTGGCTACTTCAGAAAGCTCAGGAGATCATTGTCATCAACATTAACCATGTGAGAAACAGGATGAAGTCCTCACATGGGGGCTTTCCATGACGCTGATGTGTTTCCTTACTTCTCTCTCACGTCTCTTCCTGGTGTCGTCGCTTCTCCCAGCGAGGATGTCAGAGACGTGACGAAGAAAAGACAGAGGAGCCGAAGCTGCCAAACGAGAGATCCTCGGTCCCTCGGCGTCAGTCTTAAACAGTTCCTTAGGATGTGCTGCACAGCTGTCAGATCCAACCAGGACCCACACATGTGCTGCATTTACACATGATGTCACTAGATAAAGACTTTAGGATACACCTGGGTTTTTTTTTCCTCACTCTCATCCCTTCTCTTCTCTCTGTGGTGCATTAAGTAGCTGGAAGAGTCTCCATGGCAGCAGAGAGATAACTGATTAAAAGGAGAGAAGATGTGAAGACGTTAGCCTGATGAAAGACAGAAGTAGACAGAAGCCAGAATTCCCACCACCTCTGGACATGTGTGTCACTAGAACGTAGACGTGTGTTGTGTTGGTTCACTTCCTGGTTAAACTGGTTTGGTTGTGTTGCTCAGAAGTCAAGTCTCAGACATACAGATGAGCAGCAGACCCGTGTTGTTCTACTTCGGGAGGTTTCGTGGACATTTTCGAAGCGTTCTTCTGCCGTTGTTTTGATCCCTGATGATCGGCGCCCGCCTTCACAAACAGACGAGCTTCAAATTCACAAACTATTTCCCACTGTGAGTGATCTTTAACGAGATTTTTTTTTAAGAAAACCACAAGGGTACTGCACACAAATTGTCAGGTTACGTTAAATGATGGCGGCTGACTGTACGCCGGTGGCAGAATTAAAGCGCCCTTGAGGAACCTTTCTGTCTCCGTGTGCAGGGCAGTTGCTAATGAAGTGACAAGATAAGGGAAGCTGCTGTTTAAACTCTCTTAAAACCCCATAAACACTCTCCAACCAACAAAAGACGCAGTTTTTGGGGTTGTTTTTTTTTTGCCTTCCGAGCTGTGGGTGGTAATTAATTCTTCATGAACAACACACAGTTTTATCAGAGCCACAGGATCCATTAAACAGGGTCACACAAATGGGGTTCGCTTATCAACAATGCTTTCTTATTTCTTGGCTTTAATGCATATTTTAATGACAAGCAATTATATCGGGCTCCGTGCGCCGGGATTCACCTTGATAATCTGGGGTTCCTTTGAATCGGAGTTCACTCGGTTACACCCTCCTTTCATTCTCTCCTCAGGCTTTTGCCGACTGTTCTCTCATGACCTTGAGAATGTATTTTCCATCGTATCAGCATATTCCACATCTCCTTATCGCTTTATGATGCTTAAGTTTGACCACCGCAATTGTGTTTCCTGATAACTGCTTGAGGAGCGTTAACCTCCTCTATTAGCGGCGACTCCGTTCCCACTGAATCCCGTCTCCGGGGGTCACTTTATTGAAACGTCTGTTTAAATCTCCGTCTGCTCTAAATGGAAATGCATTCAGCTTATTTCATTTATCATAAGCCCATAGTCGCCATCAGTTCCCTCCCATTGCTCATAAAGAATTGAACGGATCATTTTATCGGCGGTGGAGGGTTGTGTTCGTTGGCACAGGCGCAAGCTGCAGTTTAGCTGCATTATTCAAGACACAATTAAACGCTTAGATTTGATTGCACACACTGTACGGGAAGTGTTTAATGCAAACAGAGCTGCTGTGGATGTTAGTCTTCATTTCCAGTGTTTTATGACCGTAATATTGCCACAGATCTGTATGCTATGCTACGCTACGCTATCGTCTACAACTTCAACTAATAATTCTGTTGCGCATCTCAAATGTCTTTTCACCCACTAAATATTCGAAGTGCTCTTTTGAGGGAGATCTGTTAAACTTTTCATATTTTCATTCAGCATATTAAAGCAAAAACAGTTTTTTGTTCCACCAGTTTCATCATGAAACACTGCAGCAGAAGTGAAGTGAAGCTAAGGCCTTATCGTCCACACGTAGCAGGTGTCTCACAAACCAAGATGTTTTTCTACGATGTGGCCTGTCGTTCACACGAAAACGCAGATTTACGGCATTAAAAACTATTCTATCAAAAACCTCAGATCAAAGTGAAGATCTGTGAATCCTCCGTTTATGTATGTGGACGTCAGTAACCGGGTTTTAGGTTTCAAAACGTCAATATGTTTGTCAGTATGGGGCGGCTGTGGTTCAGGTGGTACAGTGGGTTGTCCACTGATGGTAAGGTTGGTGGTTCGATCCCCGGTCCCCCCCACATGCTGAAGTGTCCTTGGGCAAGACACTGAACCCCAAGTTGCTCCCAATGGCAGATTAGCGCCTTGCATGGCAGCTCTGTGGCCATTGGTGTGTGAATGAGAAACACATTGTAGAGCACCTTGGGTACCGCTAAGGTAGAAAAAAGGCGCTGTATAAGTGCAGACCATTTACCATTTCTTACGTCACATACGCGACGTGTGTTTACATCGGAAACAGCGTGGACGCCCTCAGAACCGTGTTGTCTCTGGTCCAGGCCCAGATACCACTCCATGTACAGGAACACAGGCGTAGGACGACAGTTATTTTCCGCCACCTCGCCATTCCACGTCCGAGGCATGTTCTCCGTCAACCGACGCCGGTTTTGGGTCAGACCGGGACACACTGCCAGCTGGTTGGAGAACTTTGAGATGGAATGGCGTGACGATTTCCGTACGTCCCGGTCGTTGCTCCTGTCGTCGGAGTTCTTACATCCTCATGTAGAATATGAATGTGCTGAACAACACACTGATAGGTGTGGATGAATTCTATAAACCAGGTGGTGTGTACGTTAGTTTTCTTCTAGACGGAGGGGCAGGAAATTACAAAAACCCTGCTACATGTGGACGAGGCCTGACAGGACTGCATCCTCCCTGTTAAGACGTCGTATATTCCCCTTCATGATTCTTCCTCAGGTCTCACAGCTGAGGGGAATTTTCTTTACTCTTAGGAAGCAATAAGTTTGAACTTCAGTATAAAATCCAAAAGAGACTTTAGAAGTGCTTAGAGTCAATCTCACCACTTCAGCTAATGTGGAGCAAGCCTTCCATCTGTGGAGAGCAGTTTACTTACGTAACCTGGTTGGATTTTTATGTCACAAACATTAAAAAAAAAAAACAACATGCGACGGCAGCACATCAGCAGCTTTAGCGTCCACGCCGGACTCATTCAGCCACAGTGCTGTTGTGCAGCCAGACCCGGGCCCAGGCCAACACACAATCACATGCTCACAAGCATAACTGCGAACAATAATCTGCAGCCATGCGGGCAGCTCTGCGAGGCTGTACTTAGTCACAGCAGTGCTTTGAGTTAAACGCTAATGTCAGCATACAAACAGGCTCGCAGTGACAGTGTGATGGTTAGACAACGGCTTTATGGGCTGAACTAAAGTATTAGCAAAAGTCTAAACGTTGACATGATCAGGGCACCAGATAAGGAGTTCAGAGGTCACCACAGTGCCAACATGAACGTCTGAGGTCCTGGAAATCCGTTTAACAGCCACTGAGACGTTTCACACAAATCTCAACTTCAACACGGTCACAGAGTCGAGACGAACCTGAAACATTAGAAAGTCATCATACGAGGACAGATTTCACTGAAAACCATCATAATGTTTCAGCATCTGTCCTGATGGTGACGCTGCAGGTTCATCCTCTGGCAAGCATGAACGTCCATACAAGGTTATTTCATACATTTCCAACCAATGTGTTAATCAGTTTATATTCATGAGTTTGTGATCAGTGGTTGATCTTGGTATCACCAGAGAATTAGGATTCATCGTCTGTTGATCACGACTATCCACAATCAGGCCTTTAGACCTCTAATCACATATCAAAGGAACAAGATAGGAATGTTTAAGAACCATCTTTTGACTGAATATCCAGCTTTATGACCGGCACGCATTCAAACATCCAAAACAGCTCTGAGTCTGAATATGAGACGTCCAACATCTGAACAAATGAACGGACTGAACCGACGATGCTGCCCACAGCAGAGCAAAAAGGATAAAAGCCACCCAGTGCTCCTGGAAAAAGAGAGCATACTGCCTCTGTCAGACATCCCAGAATGTGTCCAGTGAACCTGAAAAGAGAATCTCTTACACATGTTGCGGTCTGGTCAGCGGGAAAAAGGAATCAGAGAGACTATGTGATCCCTTTTACAGCAAATCAATGTTCTTCACTTAGGTGCAGGTTACATAGAGGTGAAAGTTTCCCAGCTGAATTGTGGCCAAGGATTTATCACAGTAGCCCTATAATCTGTATTTAACAATCCATTTCTCATTGTGACCGTTATGGCATTAAGATGGGAGAATGACTGCAAACCCCTTCACAAGAGGGAAACTCTGACATTATGAGAAAGTGGGAGCCATTCATCCATGATTCTGTGCAACTTCTAATGGCATCCACACTCCTCCAGAGACCAATTACCACTTTACCTTTAAGGTCTTTCAAATCATGGAGTGATACATAGTCAACTTTTCAAATCTATTGTCGTTTTTACTCTCGGGGGCATGTAATCGCTGGAAACGACACATCTGAGAACTTTCCACACCAGCCCCGCTCACGTTAACCCCGAATGTGCCAATGGGCTGTGGGTGTACGCTGATATAGAAGATGCCCCGTTATACCCCGTTATGACGAGTTAATGTGAGTCTCACGTGTCTGTAGAACGAGTCTCTAAGGTTTAGATCGTTCACTGTTGCATGACTATGACTGACTTCTTTCAAATGGGCTGTTTCAGTGTCAAGAGCTTTAAATGTTA
>NW_007578117.1:194342-210134 GCF_000690725.1 Stegastes partitus | reverse complement strand
CATGCTGGAATAAGAATCGGACCCAGAGACTTGCAAAGGTCACAACAGTGAACATGTGACAGGAGGTTTTTAAATGGTTAGTTGACAATTTGATCATTTTGGCTTTTTTGTAGTCAGCTAATGAGTGATGCTACAACAGCTAGGTGGCTAATGCTAACTCCTCTGCATGGAAACTATCCCCAGCAGTGCTTTAGCCCTTCATGACATTCTGGTTCTGACGGAGGCTGTGAGCCTGAATGACTTGTCAAGACACACTTTTTATGATGGATGGAGAAAGGAAAGAGCTGAGGGAATAGTCCTTCCTTATATTTGGTCTGTAGACTCACTGGAAACATGTCGTTATGTTCAAAAACCAATGAATAAGAATTTGTGTTGCATATTTGCCCTTTACTTTACAGCAGCTCCAACCAGCCTGTGAATAGCAGGAAACACTGCTGTGGCTCCAACATCTTCTCAGTGCCATAACGGCAGCAAACAACACATAAATCTGCCTACTACTCGCTTTAATTAACGTCTGCTGTCCTGGAGATAAGTCCAGCAGTCTTAGCTTAACCTTGTCATTCTGTTCCGGCGCCGGCATTTGGTTAAGTATTGGCTTTGTCTTCACCATTTCAGAGGCTCATCCATCACACCTGCAGAGCAAAACATATGAGTACAGGGCTCCACATTTATAGGATCAGGATTTAATTGTTAACCTCTTTACAGCAAGTGTTAATCAGTGAATTCAGGGATTTGTTTTTAAACACATTTTGCATTTCACATATTAAAACCTGTGAAACGACGGTGAGCTATGAAGCACTCAACTGCAAAACATGAGCGTGTTTTTCATCATGAAGCCACACATCCATGACCGCTGCCAACCCTGTGCTGTTGTAAAGCTAGAATGCAGAAGCATCTGTGATTCTCCTGCCTAATCGTGAGTTCCTACACCTACCTCAGCCTACAGTTTGCTAGCGAGCTATGCCTTCATCCCACAGATGCATCGTTCCTGGATGCCAGAATTTGCAGAACAGCTCGGCCTCCTTATTTAATCTTCCGAAGATTAATGAGATAATAAAGAGGTGGATTGAATTTGTGAAGAGCAGCGCTGATGCAGAGCTGAAGATCGTCACCAACACCTGCCTCTGCAGTGACCATCTCACAACAGGTCGCTTTATGAACCTTCATCACAGACGTTCACTGATAATCTGCTGCTGAATGAGGCTGAACTGACTCTGCCTTTATCGTCCCATCTCACCAACATGCTGTCCTACTGGGCGGGTTTTGTCAGAACCCTACAAGATCTCACCACATACAGCCGTGACTCGATGATATCAAGACTGTCGGATTGTGAAGACGGAGGTCCAGATACGAGGAGGGCTTGATGCTGGAAGGATCATTAGTTGTTCATTATTGTTCATAGTTGTTATAATAACTAGTGTGTTGTTAGAACACGAAGCATCGCTGGACTTCAGCCTGACTGACCGGTGTGATTGTGCATGGGCCCATACGTTCAGACAGCAGCTGAAGTGACCCAAATCTGATTGTTTTGCCCCTATGTGACCTGTATCTGGTCTTTTCATGACAGTCTGAACAACACAGATCCAATTAATGATTAATATATTAATATATCCGGTGCGGTCGGGGGACACTTCCACCCCGGGGCAGCGCTCTGACGGGGTGGAAGTGTCCAGAACACACAGGCAGTACTTGGCTGCTGATGCTAGTTTAGTTAGCGCTCACACTTCTGTTTCCTCCATCAGTGGCGGCGGGGGAGTGGCAGATACGCTCCACCGTTACCATCCATGTTTACTTCCGTAAATTGGTGATATTAAATGTCATGTCGGAGTTAGAATCCAAGGCTGTCGCTATGTTAAGGCTGTTTTTATGGGTTCTGTTGGTTTTTCCTAAAAACCTGTCACCTGTCTGGACAGCAGGTTTAGGATTGTTAAGGGTCAATTATCGAGTCACTATTGGACCTTGGTTCTTCAGCACTCCTATTAATGCAGGTTGTGACAGAATGCAGTTATCCTGAGGCAGTGGTCAGAAGCATCTTGGACTGACTATTGATTGTCTGTAATGTTTGGTTTTATCGGCCTTTCTTCTGTCAGCAGCTCATTCAGGGTAGTTCTATAAAGATGCAATTCTGACAAGAAATATTTAGGATATTGGATCATTATTTGAATGTTTAGATCAAATTTTGTTGCCTCACCTCAGACAACATTGTACTACAATCTCAATTAAGCGCTCTGCTCATAACGAGGAAACACGACTCCGCACTAAGTGACTTATGTGTGCCCCGTCTCCAGCTGAGCATTACACAATGACAGGTGTTGTTTGGGTGAAAAAGCTGTGAAAAGGCAATTGCATGTCACCGTTTCCTCCAATAGATGCTCGAGTCTCACCTGTTTTGTTTTGCAAATCCTAATCTTCAGCTGGAGGCTCTGGATGGAAGATTGACTGAGCTAATCTGTTGCATTACCGCCGGGACGCGCACATTAGAAAGCAATTTGGTGTAAAATGTGTTACGAGTCGGCACAATTTCAAACTGCAAACTGTTAAATTTTGGTTGATGGTTTGTATTTACCCATTTGTGCAGGTGTCTGATCCTTTTCGCGCTGCGTGGGCAGGTGGGACTTAAATGAGGGGAATAAGTAACGTCGCTGCCAGCTGATGATACAAAAACTTGGTCTCACTTCCACCAACTGAAGCCCAAACAGAGGAGCGAATGCAAGACTCTGCTGGTGCTCCCCCTCCAGTGAGAGATCCTGCATTTACATGAGCTTTACATATTAATAAAGCTGCTCCATGCCTTCTCCATCAGCGTTCGTCGAGTGGATGTTTTTCCTTCTTCACGGTGGAGATAGTCGCAAACTAGTTATTGCTCAGAAAGATTAGTGAGCAAACTTGAGTTTGTGTTCACCTTATCTGCTGTTACAAATGAAGCGGAGCAGCTATCGAACATGAGGAACCCTGCCTGCAGCCAGACAACACACACAGAAGCCTAATCTTGTAATGTGTGCGACGTGCAGCCCGGAGCTTCATGGCGACGCCGGCTGGGCTGATGGATGGAACTTTTTGTGTTTGTTTCTTGTTTTCACAACAAATGCTCTTTATTTTATAGAGATAACTGATCCCACAGAGAAAATTGACCCATTATCCCCAATTGAATTCTCCTGCGGTGTTCTTACAGCCACCTTTCCATCTCTTCCTATTCATAGGCAGAGGAGCAGCGCTGCAAGATCGCCTTTTTTTTCTTTTTTTTTTCTCATTACTGGCTGAAAAAGACCAAAATAAATGAAGCCGTCTGAGGCCATTGGAAAATATATCAAACATAGATCATAAAACACAGCGGTTGTGTCTGTGTGCTCAGATCTGTCTCTTGTAACCACTGCTAGGAAAATCTTAGTATGTACAAAGGAGAGGAGGACCGCTGTGATGTGGAGGTGGCCTGATGCAGCGCTACCTTTGTGTGGACTCGTCGTTTTGCAGCCTTTTTGTTCAGACTAACAATGTTGTGTTGTGATGGTGCTAAAATTATGACGATAGCTTCTTAAATACGTACCTGCTGGTACTGTCATGATACAACAACAATAAATGACAGAACTGAGATGTTTTTAATCTTAATTAAAAATGAAAAATGGAAATTATTTTGACACGACCTCCTCCCCCACCACCTCCCCACCTCCCCAAGCTTCAGAAGGTCGGGCACTCCTGTATGAAAACTATCAGCTCTCATCAATAAATGGCTGTTGAGGCCATTCCAAAATAAATTTGTTTTACAGCAGGCCGGCCAACAATCACTCATTAAACTGTGACTGTAGTTTGGATTGATCTGCCCAGCATAGTAATTAATGACAAGGAGACTTTTAATATGCAGGTTCACGGAACATCATTTCACCATTAATAGAAACTTGAAGGAGAAACTGGACGGCAGACAGGATGTGTTAATGGCTCAGGAGGCCTGCTGATTGGATCTGACTGTGAATATTTGGATCAGAAATTAAAGATCAGCTCCATTAAAAATGGGACACGGGATGCTTAAAGGACAAAGGTGGGAAACAGCCACCCAAACTCTGAAAAAGAACATTTCAGCAACTCCAAATGTTTGAATGTCTGATTTAAATGCTGAATATTTGCTTTTTGTCAAGAAATAAAACGGCGCAGCTTTTAGTGTTCAGCATCCTCCATTATAACCTGCAATGGAACACTGTCCCCTTAACCAACCAAGTGCAACTTCTAACCAACCAGGTGCAACTTTTAATTCAATTCAATTTTATTTGTATAGCGCATATTTACAACAACAGTCATCTCATAGCGCTTCACAAAGGCAGAAACAGAAACACCCAACAATCCAAAACATCTGGATTCCCTATAAGCTTCAGCAGTCTGCTGGTGGGAAGGAACCAAAAACCCCCACAGGGGGAAAAAAAACTCTGACAGAACCAGGCTCAGGGAGGGACGGCCATCTTCCTCGACTGGTTGGGTGAGAGTGGGATGAATTATACAATGTAGTTTACAGTTAAACAAGTTATTAGAATTTATTGTCCGTTATTAGAATTTATTGTATCCAACCAGGTGCAACTTTTAACCAACCAGGTGCAACTTTTAACCAATCAAGTGCAACTTCTAACCAATCGAGTGCAATATTACAATCTACCTCGCTGCTACACAGATGTTTAGTGCTGACATAACTACTTTTAGTTTTCTACTCTTTACACTTATATTGCTGTATATTTACGTATATGTTGCTCTTGTTTTTATTGTACTTATTATCTATTAGGATTTTTTTTCTTTAATAACCGGGACCTGAGTACTAATTGCGTAACACAAACACATGAATGTGAGCTGGCATGACAAACAAAGTTCCTTGAATCCTTGAATCCTTGACTGCCTTGGCTGAATAAGATGCTGTTTGCCGTCTGGTTCTCTTACTGCTAACTGCTTATGTTTTCAGCTGCTGATTTCTGACTTTCAGCCACAGTGTGTGCAAACTTTACTTTGAATTTTGGGTGACTATGGCCCAGTCCTGATCTCGGTGTGAGTGTTCAACCCTCACAGACTTTGCTGATGCCACAGCGGCAGAGCAGGAGTTCATGAGACACATTATAAACAGGAGTAATGGGACACGCTGAACGTGTCGCTTTAAAACAACACGCTGGCGTTAAAGACAAACGTGAACTTGAAGTCGTGTTTCATTTACGGTTTTATCAGCTTATCACCCCCTCGGTGTGACTTTACAGCGTCTACACGTTTCAGGAAACTACTAAAAGTCAGGAAAGTCGTGAACGTCTGTAAATCCTGTGCAGACATTCAACTGAAAAATACCAGCAACACAACAGCGAGCAGGCAGATTCAGTCGCTGGCAGATAGACTTCCTGGTAGATTTATACCACATGTATGCATTATTAATTTTGCTATGAATTATGTGCGAGTCTGCAGCTATGTAAACGTACTGAAAGGGAACATAATAGCGTCTCAAAGGCCACGACAGAGCTCTCGTGCACTGGAGGATTTGACAGCGGTACAGGCCTAAACCCTCACACGACAATATGTTGTTATTAGGACGCATTTCAGCAGGAAAAATACCAGTTTGAATAATCAATGGTGAACCAAATGTTGGTTATTAAAGCCCTGCTCGGCTCTGCACAGTTATTCAATCAATTAGGCTTCATTTGGAACAGAATAAAACAAACACCATCATAAAAAACATTATTATTATTAGTAGAATTCATACCTGTAATAATAACAATATTTTTTAACATTGAGTCAATCGAATGCTAGACTAAAAAGGTATTTCCTGAATTTGTTTTTAAAATTATCGACACTCTCTGCAGCCCGCGGGTCTTCAGGAAGGCTGCTCCAGAGACGTGAGCCGTAATAACAAAAGACTGCCTCGCTGTGGGTTCCTGCTCTGACTTTGGGTGTCATTAAAAAGCCACTACCAGAAGACCTCAGGGTTCTGGAGGGTTCATCGGATAAAAGCAAATCTGATAAATAGGTTGGAGCGAGACCATTAAGAGCTTTATAAAGCCATAAAAGGATCTTAAAATCAATTCTAATGCAGGCAGGTAGCGGTGCAGAGGCTCTAAGACTGCAGGAATGTGTGCTCTCCTGGTTTTAGTCAACACACACACACACACACACACACTGCAGAGGTTAGAAGCAGTGCTAGTTGTGGTGGTATTTTGTTCTTGGGGAGACCTGGTAGCAAAGGATGACAACGATCAGTTCTGCTGGTGATTTATTTTAACGGGATGCTGTACAGTTCAAACACAAGTGTCATGATTTGATGCACTTTTCCAGATCGTACACTTTCCCCATCAAAGTAATTAATTGATCAGATTGATATCAAGCTTTTCTAGACACTCAAAGATGTCAGTTATTCATTCACACACATTCATCCCTGTGGTGGTAGCTGCCCCGGGGCAGGCTGACAGAGGCCCGGCTGCCATTCTGCCCCTCTGACCACCACCAGGCAAGGAGGGTGAAGTGTCTTGCCCAAGGACACCATGACACAGGTTACAGGGCGGAACCGAGCCGCCGACCTTCTGACTCGCTGTACCACCTGAGTCGGTGCACGACCACGTGAATGCTGAAGAAAACAACCAGCTCTTGGTGCTCCTGACCTGATGCATGTTGTCCAGGTTTAGAAACTGTGGCAAACATTTGTGTTGTTGTCTCTGTGGTAGCTGCAGACCTGCCTCCCATCACCAGTGATGATCCTCCACATGAAGGATCATCCTGGATGACACAGAATAGGATGTTTGCTCTCTGCTGCAGTTTGTGCTCCAGAGAGAAATAATGCAAATGGGCATCTACTATCCATCCATCCATCATCTCTACACCTTAATCCTCACCAGGGTCATGGGGGGCTGGAGTCTATCCCAGCTGACTCAGGGCGAAGGCAGGTTCACCTGGACAGGTAACCAGTCTATCACAGGGCTACACTTAGAGACAGACAACCAAGCACACTCACATTCACACCTACAGACAATTCACAATCACCAATTAACCTCAGCATGTTTGTGGACTGTGGGAGGAAGGTGGAGAACCTGGAGAGAACCCACGCTGCACGGGGAGAACATGGAGACTCCACGCAGGAAGATCCCAGGTGTCCTCACTGGGACGTGGGACCTTCTAGCTGCGAGGCAGCAGTGCTACCAACTGCGCCACCTTGCAGCCTGCCAGAGATCAGAAAAAACGTGCAACAGAAGGCTGATAATGCAGCGTCATGAGACCTCCTCACTGATGGTTGTTTCTGCTCGTACAGGCGAAGCTGCTCTGTGCTGCTTGCATTTTAACTACAAAGAACTTCGATCCTTGGAGCTCGTATGCATGTGGTCCGTGAGCAGGTCAGAACAACAAAACTGATGTGATTGGAAAAGAAAACGAAGTCATACAGAACAGAATGCACACAGCATGTAACAGAAAACTGAATAGCAGCAGCACTTGTCAGATAAATACAGCTAATGAAGTCCATAGAATAGAAAATCAAAGTCAGCGAGTGCAGACATGAGCAGCTCTTAGCAGACTTTGTAAGTTGGTTTTGAAAGTTCTGATAGAAGCGCAGCCCCTCACATTGTCAGGCAGGCAGTTATTTGCCAGTTATTTCATCAGTCAGATTAAATATGGAATACAGTAGCTGTCTTTCAACCGCCGCCGAATGTGCTCGCCGTTGTGCACCTTTAGAATTTCATTTTGAAACGTCTGTAAAGATACTGAGTCAAAGACTATTTATGTCACCCTTCAAAACCCCACAAATCCTATCTGCTGTCTGCACCTCAGCGCTGCACTGCGATGGCAGACCATTTACTGACACCACGCTGGAGCAGGGAGCAGAAGGCTGAGCTGTTATCCAGGAGCTGTCTGGTGGAAGTGAACCGCATGCTGCGCCTCAGATTGGAAGAGAACAGCAACACATTTTGGTCTCATCTCTGATACTCGTTTGGAAATTTTGGATCCAAGCCTGTACTTAAAATAACAGTGTGCATACTGTACCTACACACTTTAGTCACTGACAGTATAAAAGGAGGCAGAGGTGCGCAGGTCAACCGAAATCACATGTCATGCTGGTGAACTGAGGCCAACTCAGACGATTTCAGCTGCGAAAATAGCAACGTTCAGCTTTTAATGGGAAACTGTATTTAAAGAAAAAAAGCCCTTCAGTTGGTGAAACAACACAGAAGACGTGTCCTCAGTGGAAGCTTCAGCTCGGATCCACTTTACTTTGTTGAAGGTTACACATGCATGATGGCTGCATATGAAACGCTTTAGAATGACTTCATTACCAACGAACTCCAGCTTGGGACGACAGGCCGAAGACGTGAGCGCACCACAGAGATCAGTATTAATGTTAGTCAATGAGTAGAAGAAAATCAGTGGAGAAACACTGACGATGTACAGCCATGAGACATTAAATGTAAAACCTTCTTCTATGTCGGATAGCAAGGCTGTCGGATTGTCCAGACGGAGGTCCAGATACGAGGAGGGCTTGATGCTGGAAGGCTCATTAGTTGTTAATATTTATTGTTCATAGTTGTTATAATAACTAGTGTGTTGTTAGAACACTACACATCGCTGGACTTCAGCCTAACTGACCAGTGTCTTGTACACGTTCTGACCACTTCCACCCCGGGGCAGCGCTCTGACGGGGTGGAAGTGTCCAGAACACACAGGCAGTACTTGGCTGCTGATGCTAGTTTAGTTAGCGCTCACACTTCTGTTTCCTCCATCGGTGGCGGCGGGGGAGTGGCAGATACGCTCCACCGTTACCATCCATGTTTACTTCCATAAACACTGAGCACGCTCGCTGCGTGTGACGTCGTCGTGTCCTCTTCTGCGCATGCGGGACACTTTTGGCTCGTATGAAGTTCACACAGCAGATCACATACAAGTCGCATTGAAGTGGAAACGTGAAGGAAGTCACAAAGAAATCCTCATTGAGCATCAAGTCCTGCAGTGTGAACGTAGCCAATCTGTGGGATTGTTCAGTCAGATAATACGCCGTCATCCTGATTGGTGACATTAAATGTCATGTCGGAGTCACAATCCAAGGCTGTCGCTATGTTAAGGCTGTTTTTATGGGTTCTGTTGGTTTTTCCTAAAAACCTGTCGGATAGCAGGTTTAGGATTGTTAAGGGTCGATTATTGAGTCATGACTGTATTTGCAGCCATTTAGGCTCCAAATTACAAAATGTGGCCACTTATAAGTCTGTTTGTTGTTGGTTTTTTTGCCGTGTGGGACGGCGCTGACTGTGACCCCACATGTTTAGAACTGTTGTCATGATGCTTGGTACACGCTTCATGTTCCACTCAGGATGAAGTGTAGTAACCTTGGTGGTCTCTCAGGATACAGGTATCCTCCGTTCTCATCAGAAATAAAGGAGGAGAAAGAAAGTATGAAAAAATAAAAGGTTTGAATCTCAGTAATGAAAGCGGAAGAGGGGTTTTTGTTGTGTCGAGTTCCTACAGTGGAGTCTGTAGTTTGTTTGTTTTCTTATAGTAATCAATGTAAAAATCCCTGCTGGTGCTCAGACCAGAAAACATTCTGACTGCGTGTTCTCATTGTTAGCAGATAGCATTAGCATACAGTTGAAATCCCAGCAGAGCCTCAGTACGGCCTCACATGAACACCAGCGTGGCCGTAGATTTAGACATCAGCTATAAAACATCTCGCTCATCAGTGATAGGATCCAACAGCATGTTTTCATTTATATGGCATCAAGTCTGCCTTGAAGAGTCTGTATTAGTTGAAACCAGCAGCGGATGACGGACGACAGCAGTCTGTGTGAACGGATGCTGCAGAGATTGATTTATGATTTAATTAAACTGAAAATGAAAAAAACACGTTGCTTACTTTATATCACAATGTTTTGTTTTTTGTGAGAAATCATATCGCTTGAGGGGAAAATTGTCTCCGATAAGTGACGCGACGCCTGACAACTTCCTGAAGGAGTTAATGTTTTATGTATTAACATAACACTTACAATCACCACCGAGACGGCTCATTTCTGATCATGAAGTGGCAGAGACTCAGACTCACTAGATTTTCTTTCAGCGTTGGGTTTCAAAAGCCATCAGTAAGGGAAATTAAAATGTTAATTGATGACATTTCTTGCCTGGTGTGAAATTAAGAAGACATCCCCGGGGGGCAAGTATTTTTGGGCCAAACAAATTTTGCCGAGACTCTGTGAAACAGCTCAGCATTCAGGAAGGTAGACGCTCCAACTTTCATTAACTCTGCGTGCGTGTGCGTTGCATCGGCAGGTCAGACTTTTCTTAGGGTGTTCTTGAACGGTCTCGGGAGAGGAATAAGAAGGCAAAGCAGCTGAGCGTTAAAGCTGCAGACGGAGAGAATAAACAGTGTACGGAGTAGGACGGCATCGCGGCAGCCCTTTCAGGCCCACGCAGGCGTCACGGGGGGGATAGCACTCAAGCAAAAAGCCATTTATCTGTTAAACACACCCTCTGGATTATTTATCGCCACTGTACATGGCAGCCATCCGCTGGAATCTCAATGTCCTCCCAGCTGCCTGCTCTGTTCAGGTAAATCAAAGTGAGCATTTCACTGAATGAGGTATGTAAAACCATTAGGGAAAATTGCAGGAACCAATAGGGCCTGCTGTTTCCCCACATTCAGCCCAGAAGCTGTGGGCGTTGTGTATCACAGGAGACACATCAGCTCTGAAGGGGGCTTCACGCCGTCGAGGTCGTTTGTCACATAAGCTGCTTTATGTTTAAGTGAGAATCCTCCAGAGAGGCCTGACTAATGGCTCCATATCAGTGCACGTCCACATGTCTTGTCTCCCGGTGACCTTTCAGCATTAGCGTTATAGGCTGCTGGAACATCATGCATACTTAACCGTGGTTATTTAAGGAGCAGTATGGATGGTTCCTCAGAGGGTTGGAGTTTGACAGAAATGTTCGTCGTCGTCGTCAGTGACTCGAGTTCCACCTGACGAGCTGCTCCTCAGGTTCTAAACTTAAAGCCTCCTCCAGACTGTCGGTTCTGACATGGAGCGGTTTGGGTCAATGGATGTGGTTTAGCCAAGAAAGAGGAAAGAGACATAAATAAAGAGCACAACAGCAGGAGCATAAGAAGAAGAAGAAGAAGAGATGAAACTGGCATCAGTTACTGCAGCTGAAGAAGAAACCTTTGTGAGCTTTACAAGGTTAAACAGAAACAAGAGCACAAACATGGCTGCTCAGATCGTCCTAACATCGTCTGCAAACAAATCTCTTTTCTAATGTAGATGTTTTTTCAGCTTCCTGCAGTCCAGGAAGCTTTCGACTGTCTCTGTCCTGCTGTACACCATCTCTGAGCTAACTGTGGCCTCTTGACTCCCCAGGAAGTCACTTTGAGCCACTTGGTCTGAAGACATTTAGGTCTTACGGGACACTGTGTTTGTTAAAGGGTAGGAGTTTAGTCGTAGATAGTCCATCCATCATCTCTACACCTTCATCCTCACTAGGGTCATGGGGGGCGGAGTCTATCCCAGCTGACTCAGGGTGAAGGCAGGTTCACCTGGACAGGTAACCAGTCTATCACAGGGCTACACTTAGAGACAGACAACCAAGCACACTCACATTCACACCTACGGACAATTTACAATCACCAATTAACCTCAGCATGTTTCTGGACTGTGGGAGGAAGCCGGAGAACCCGGAGAGAACCCACGCTGCACGGGGAGAACATGGAGACTCCACGCAGAAAGATTCCGGTGCCCCAACCGGGACGCGAACCGGCAACCTTCTTGCTGCGAGGCAACAGTGCTAACCAGCTGCGCCACCTTGCAGCCCTGACGAATAATATGTAATTCTTTGATTCTGGTTTATTTATTCTGTCCAGAAGTTAGACCATAAAAATAATGATTCACTGCTTTACAGTGAATTCTGTGTCAAACTATTTCTTGACTTACAAAAGTTGCCAGTCAAGTGGACCGGTCCTGGACAAGAACTAAGATAGTTGACATGTGACGGAGCCAGACTGGCTGGTCCCCCTTGTTTCCAGTCTTGTGGACTGGTTTTGTGGACTGGTCTTGTGGACTGGTCTTGTGGACCGGTCTTGTAGCTTTAAGAAAAGCTTGTCAGAGTCGTGTCAGTCGTCGCTGCTCAGGAATCCAACAACATATCTGCCAATAGCTCAGCTTCTCCTTTAGAAGGATACACACAATACAAACCACACATTTACTTTGCTGTTGGTTCAGTTACGTCTGATCCATTTATATTTCCAATATTTCTACACACGACCCAAAGGGTGTCTCGTGAAGTCAATAAATATTGCACCACGGGTTTGCAGCAATAGGTTAAAGAGGCTCCCGGCTATTTGTACCGTTCCATCTGGTGGATCGATACGTGAGCACTTGCCTTGAAACGTCCGGGGAAACCAATATGATTACAGGAGTTTATTATTCCAAATTGTCACAAATCTAGCTGGCTGTTCTCTTTCATTTCGCTCCATTCAGCGGCGGTTTAGTCTCTGTTTTGACATTTTTGTAGCGGCCCGGTCGTTCGATCACAGAGACGTTCCCTTCTGGCCTCTCCGTGCTTCTGCTTTCATTCCCTCTCGGCGTGGCGAGCAGAGCAAACCTCGCCCTGACAGACAGTGTGGCTCTGTCCTATAAATGACCTCTCCTCTGGGAATCCAGGCTCCTTTTCACAGCGGTACATCTGCCCAGTCAGAACCTCGCAGGTCCGAACACACGAGCGCTGCTATGTGGTAAAAGGCCGACTGGGTGGGTAACAGGGATCGGACCGCCCGTCAGGATCTGGACATTCACCTCCCGACAGCGATGAGAGAAAGGTTCAAATCTTAACACAATGTGCTTATTTCAGTCCTGTCTCCAAGTGTCTGGCCCTAATTTCTTACTTTATTCTTAGTTGTGGCTAATTTGGTCTAAACAGCAGAAGTAGGTTAATGACTAAGTCGTCAATAATTTACCCCAAAGTTTTTTTCCGGCTTGCTCAACGCACCTCTTTTAAAAAACAGTTTTAATGGAAGGACCGCATCATATCTCGTCTCCCCGTTTTGATCTTTGACACCGTTACAGAGCTTCAGTTTGATTCTCAAGGTTGAGGTAAATGGAAACAAACACGACGTGTCAAACTGGAACTGTTCCTGTTACTGGTCTGCAAAACGAAGACCGAGGAGGAGAAGCCGGGACAGGCAGAGGTTTTCATGTCAGTAATTTCACTGCTGTGTCTTTGTTTTTCTGTTTTTTTTTTTGTTCGTGGCTACCTGTCACATCCACTTAGGCTGAGGTGAGGTGGGGTGCTTTCTGAACCAAAGTGCCCTTCAGTCTGCTCGGGCAAGTACTCCCTGGGAATAAAACCAAAACCACAGGCTTCCACTCCATGAAACAATTCTCTCTGCCACTCCTCAGAGATCTGCCACTACAATCTATTGAATTTCAAAACAGACTGGCAGGGAGACAAAAGCTTAGGCCGCCATGCAACGTGTTTATTCCGGGTAATGAAATCTAGATTGCGGGGAGGTCTGTGGCCATTTAATCAGTCCCCTGTGTGAGCTTCTATGGGGCTGTCCGCATATTTAGGTTCACTTCACGGGGGGCGCAAACCCAGAAAGGCTGCTGACAGCTGAAGGGAATGAGAGGAGGCACAAGTTGCCTTTTGGGCATTTCGGGGCTTTGGGCCTTCTCACGCTGACCCAGAACACGACATCTGAATTGGCCGGCTTTAAATAAAGACTTACTCACACAAGGTAGAGCATTCAAGTGCAAGTAAACATGCTGGAATATGTAATGTAATCAGAGGCGAAATGAGCAACGCCGAGCTGAGTCTAATGATCGCACATGCTGCAAGGAAGACCTGCGTAACCGTATTAACAAAGCACGAGGATGTAACACAAGGTTGTTCCCGTGGTCGACACTCTGTACGGTTCACACGCATCTCAGATCGGTTTAATGCACGAGCGGGAACGAGACGTGGAGATCCTCTAACGAACACAGAGCGCGCCGGCGGGCTGCAGAAGCCGAGTCTGACCGGAGGAGATGATGGGGTAAATCCACACTGTGGTTCTTTTCAGCGCTGCAGTGTGCCTCTGACTGCCTAATGAGGCCTTATTAATTCAGATCAGGGTGAATGATTACCTCATCATTCCCATTCTCCAGAGAGCTCCCTCTCCCTCTGTACTCTGCCCAGTGAATTTACAGCGCGGTAATCCAGAGGCCGTCTCTCACTGCGAGACTTTAATACAGTGCGTTTGCAGCGGGCACCGGCTGAACGATACGAGCCACGACAGACCTCTAATGCGAACAAGCCATACATGTTCCTGTGGGATACGGCAATTACTTGGAATTATTTAAAGTCTGCACAAATGGCTGGTATCTGCTTGATCTATTCTCTTTTGGAGAGGCTGCACTCCCACTAGCAGCAGATCTCTGACAGTAAACACAGAACACCCTCCCCATCTCTGTGCACAGACTAGTTGCCTAGCAATGAAGTCTCTGATTTTATGGTCTGTGAGGCTTACATACGCAAGAAAAAGAAGGAGGAAAAAAAATCTATCAGGATTAGATTTAGAGTACTGTAACAGCCTCTGTTGTTGCATGGTTAAGTGGACGACGTCAGGCAGCCGGTGTTTCGATATCGACGACGAAAAGAGCAAACAATGGTGCCTGACCGACAGCCTGATCCTCGGTGAGTGACACGTCGCTCATTGATCCGGCTCCACGGGTGATGCCGGCCTCACCCTCTGTCCACAGAGGGGATGAAATATTAAACAAAAGTTCATCTCTGACGCCAGCACAGTTTGGTCTTAATTACCTTTTGCTGCGACTGTGAGAGAAAAAAAAAATGATGCTGCTGCTCTGTTTGTTGTTTCAGAATCCTAAACTGTCATTTAACTCCCCACATTATCTCAGTGGATGTTCACATTTTACCTGCTCACACTGTCCTCGATGTGTTGTTGGGAATACAGCCTATGAGATTGTCCTGACATGCACTGGTTAGTCAGCCAAGTACTGGTTTACATGCACATTACAAGGACCTCTTCTGGCCGTTTTGGGTTTTAACTTTTCATCTCAGAGGCAAAAGCAGCATTAGCCTCGCTACAAGTTTAATGTGGATGCTTTCATATTATCAAGGTGATTTTTTCTTCTTTTTTTTTTAACCACAATCTTTTAAATCTTAAAGACGAACCGCTGCCTCCCCTTCCTGCAGGGAGACGAGCCCAGCATCAGGATGTCTGAGCGGACCAGGACGTCCCTGTGGAGTAGGAGACCTCTGATGACACCGAACCACACCAATGAATCAGTGATACAGGAGCAGCTAAAGGTGAAACAGGCATGAAAATCCCGTAGCAGAGGATGAAACGCTGCTTGTCAACCCAGTGTTAAAGGTCTCGCGCTGGTGAGAATCCATTCTAGTGTTTTGTGTGTTTATTAAATTGGAGGTGCTGTTCCAGCTGTACGAGACAGAATTTCATCCACTCGCCGCGTAAAAACTGAAGAATATTAGTCTAATCCTGTCCCTTCACTGCTTCTCTTCAGAATGAGAAGCTGCCTCTCAGTCCATCAGGTTTGTTTAGAGTTGTTTTTGCAGACTCTAAAGTGTCTAAGCCGCCAGCAAAGCTCACCAAATGTTCTGCTGTTGGCTGCAACAGTGAACACACGAAGACCTGAAGATCCACCGGCTTACTTTTATAATTGATGGCAATATCCCCACAGCAAGAGGAGAATCCCTAATTTTAGCACATTGTACAGCTAATACCACCATCGGCTTTGACACCCTGGTGGACACTTTGATTACTAGATGTGAAACCAGTAAACGAGGACTGGATGGGCTACTGGT
>NW_007578117.1:189956-192128 GCF_000690725.1 Stegastes partitus | reverse complement strand
GGCGTTCATTAAAGACCCGGAAATGACAAATTCAATTTACGTTGTTTGTGTCCTGCTTTAAAAACAGAAAGTTTTAAAAATGTTGTGTTACTTAATTCCATGTGCTTGAGATGAAGCAGCTTCTGTGTGAGAACATCACATTGGAGGACGTACAACTGTGAGATTGGAGTGTTTGTTTAAACGCTACCATGACCGAAGCCTTGGACAATCACATCGCAGGCTTTTATATGTTTATCTCATTAGCTACAAACCTGAACGCGCTCCATCGCCGCTGACTGCTCTCCAAAGGAGGCACGCCGTTCCCTCTGGAATAATACGGCTCTGTTTGTTTACTAGTCAGGAGATGGAGACATATTTCTTTACAGAACAGATATTGTGCGCCTCCTTTTCTCCTTCTTGTGGTCTATTTTTGTTGGCAGCACATCCCTTACTGTTTGGGGACAGACTTTCTGGATAATCTTTCAAAGTGTACTGTAAGTTTTAGATTGATTTCCTACCTTCCAGTTGGCCCCGTTTGAAACTTCAGCACTCAGTGTGTTGTTCTATGATTCTGTCACATCGTATAATATATATACTATTATTATTATATCATGGCTGCAGTAGTAACCGTATTTTTAATATATGTCATCTAATGAAAGCACTCTTTGTCTTTCCACTGGAGCCCTTTGTGTTTATTTTATTGTACTTTAATTGCATTTATTTTACTACAAAGCTACTTTAGATTTTTTTATTTGTTACTGCCATTGGTTCAATACGTGTCGGTGAATCAATTCAGTGGACTTCAACAAAGGTTGGACATTATGGGGTCAAAGACACCGTCTGTGATTTTAATATGGAAGCTTAAAATCCCTGAACATTGAATTTTAATCATGTCCTGTTTGATATCCTGTAGTCGGATCCACTTATCACCTTTTCCCAGAGCTTTAAATGCATCTCAGTCTTCATCAGCAGATGGAATTAACTCAAATATAGAAGTTCGGTTGTGTTATAACATAGATGTGAGACGATGAATCTTGTCTCCCTTTGGTTTGGTTGTGTGATAAATATCCATACAAAGTGTGTCTGTGGCGTCCAGTGGGAAGCACACGATGTTTTCAGGGTGAAACCAGGTATTTATATTTTGAGCCAATTTCAAAGTAGTCGCGTGTAAATCGCAGCCAAAAGTTAAGACGTTCTTATCATCTTATCATCTTATTTTGGGGCCAACAGGGAATTCTGCACAAACAGAATCTGTTACCAAGATATGACTGGTTTTTATTTCTGATCCCTGAGTGAAGGCGGACGGAGGTCTGCTTGCATTATTCGATAACCTTGTCTCAAAGAGAGCAGCTCACATGTCATGCACGGCGCCGTTCTTGTTGCGTAATCCCATTTCTGGCGCATCAGATGAATGTTTCAAGTCCAGGCCTGTTTCTTAAAATGCTATAAGACTTAATATTAATAAGCCTAACCTCCGTGGTGGGAGGTTAGTAAGTGGCTGCAGCGATGGAATGCATGTATTAGAACTGAAGGTCTCACTAATATTGCGACACAAGGTCATGTGTGTGTTGTGTAAGTGTGTGTGCGTCTTCAGGAGACAATATCATGTCGCCTTTGAATGAGTGTGTGTGTGTGTGTGTGTGTGTGTGTCTGGTCTTCACACTGCACTAGATCCTCAAGTGAAGAGAGAATCTCATTTCCTCGCGGCTAAAAGGCTCGGGGTGAAGCGACGCGCGGAGCTAGCAGCCCGTGTAAAATTGACCATGAAAGTCGCTCAATTCACATCAAAGTCAATACCCCTCTTGCCTGGCCTGTTCAATAGCTTCAGTGCATTAGAGGTTGCAAGAGGGCTTAGAGGGCTCTCTCCCAAAGCCATAGCAGGACCGGCGACGCTGGGATGAGCCCGCCCAGGCTTCTATGAAACCGGAGGGACGGGAGATGGACGCATCTCCACTGTCACACACAACAACAGGACAAAGTTGTTGCTGCAGCATTACCACAGGACGGCATTGTGTTATTGATTATAAATCTGACATTTCACGGCTGTAAGGCAGTTTTCAGTCACTATACAGCACTTATTATTATTATTATACATATTAAGGTGGGCTGCACGGTGGCTCAGTGGTTAGCATCGTTGCCTCACAGCTAGCAGGTCGCCAGTGAGGACACCCGGGATCTTTCTGCGTGGAGTCT
>NW_007578117.1:161917-189134 GCF_000690725.1 Stegastes partitus | reverse complement strand
AGATGAAAGTGCAAGTGACCAGTTTGATTGTCTTTTATTTTTTAACAGCAAATGCCATAAAAGTAATGCAGCTACTGAGAAGTGATGCAATATTGAATCATTTTGTGTTTAAGTGATGTTGTACAGGAGTGTGTTCACTGTCAGGTCACGTTACTCTAACAAGTGAAAGGTCGACCAACCTTTAGCCGGCGACGCCTTTGTCCCAGGAAGTGCTCCTGTTCCCAACTGTTTTCCATTATTTATTGGAATAATGCACAGTTTCAGTCGCCTCGTGTCTCTACGGGGAATCCAAGGTTGTGAACAATATCTGGATGTCACGTTTAAAACATGAAACATTAGTGGTAGATACCAGAAAAAAAGACGGGGCATGAAATGATCGCTTTATAACACATTTATTTATTTTTGATGCGACTGCTGCAGAGATCTGTTGCCTGAAGAAAAAGGGATTTCTTCAACTTCCTTTGATGCTTATAAAATGTCGTCCATGCAGGCCTGGAACAACAACCGACACATCGAGTCCCATTGGTGAAGCAAAGTGGACGTAAAATAAAAAAAATAAAAATCTAAATAATTTGAAAGTGAAAAATATTTATCTAAAAAATCTACCAAGATTGGGCTTTTAATTAAAACATGTGACGAGCTCTTTTTCAGCCGGCTGGATGAAAAAGGAAAGTTTGGGTTTTTTTGCAACAGACCAAAAAAGAAAAAGTCCCCAGATATCCCAGTGGGTAATAGAATCGCTTTAGAAAATGACATGAAAGCTGTTCAAATGTATGAGTGTCTCAAACACAGAGTGAGACGAAAGGAGTGTCATTCTGAAAACAGAAATGGCACATTGAGCTCAGCGTAGCGCGCCGTGTGAAATGTGAAGTTGTCGTAATATATCTGAAAGCACACAACGGCCTTCTCGCTCCTCTGCTCTCTTTATTGCGCTGGAATCTCTCCAGGTTCCCGGCAGCCAACCGCATTTGTCTTCCTTCCATGTAAGATGAGACGCCTCCCGACTCGTCTCCAGCAATTAAAACACAGAGAAACACAAACGTGTGCGTCGCCCCTTTAATTGCCTGAAACACTTTTTTTTTGTTTCAGGGTAACGTTCTAAATATCAGGAAATATTTAAATTAAATTCAGCTGGCTAATTAACTCGAATGTGAAAAACACACATATTTATACCAGTGTTGATGCAACAAACTAAATTATGAAACAGAACACGCCTGACTTCAGCGGACCTGCAGAACTTTTCGCTGCTTTCTCTACTTTTCTTGTGCATCCAACAAAACTTCATTTCTGCATCAGCGACTCAATCAGCATTTCGTTTGTTTCCACTGTCCAGAACATTAAACAGGAGCCCAGATTGATTAATGGCATTTCATTTTTCCCAGCATGCAGTGGGAGAAACCCCAGAGTGTTCTGATATATGTCCTCTAATTAGAGCGAGCCAGCTAATGAGCCTCGTTTGGGCTTGGAAAACTAATAAAGGAAATCTAACGCAGAGGTGATGCCCTGTGGCAATTAGATAAGTTACCAGACAAGCAGTATTTTTCCGAGTGCTTCTTGGGGCGTCAGAAAAACATTGTTAAACGTCTTCATTACCTGAGATGAATTTGTCTGTTACAGTCTTCAATTGATCAAGATTGATCGGGCGAAGCACACGCTGATGGAGCCCAGGCAGCGTGTCTGGCTCATTAAGAGCAGCCTTGTTAAAAAGTAAAACAATGACAAGAAACGTCCCTGTTTGCCTGCAGGACCAGAACTTTACTGAGTTTATACCTCAGAAAACAAAGTGCTGTTGCTGCTGTGGACGTGCAGAAGGGAGTCTGTCAGATCAGTTAAAACTGCATCACCCTTCAATGACTGCATTAATTCTAAGTTGACAAGTAGGTTTTTTCTTGTCTGTGAAGATCCTCAGTCATCCTGGTCATGGTTGTTCGCATAGATTAATCGTAACACCTGGACTTCCTTGAAGACGTGATCTGAGTAACGAGGTGGAGGAGCGACAAACCCCCAGTTGAAACCAAAACTCAGGTGTTAACGTCTCCTTCAGGATATCAGGATGTGGAACTCCCAACCAGTCAGTCAGAGCTGATGAAGCCTCTTGGATGAGAGGTGGAACGTCTTCAAGGAACTCAAGCAGGTCAAGCTGCTACCATGAATCTACCAGAATAGAACATTTCTTCTTATGAACAACCCTGAAGATGTTTAGGAGCACTAACTGAATATGGAGGCCAAAGATGAAACTCGGTACAACAAAGCTGAAGACAGCAGTGATTCCTGACACACAAGTTTGAAAACCTGAGATCACTGAAACAAATTCTAGTACACCTGTGCTGTGGTTTCCAATTATTCTACTCATTTTTCTCTCCCGTGGTTGTGCGGTTCTGTTCTTCGTGTTTTCGTGTTCTGTAGGTTTTATCTGTTTCTTCCTCACGCCTGATTCACATGCTTGTGTCGTTCTTGGCCTTGTTTTGGACTTGTCTACAGTCTGGAGGCGTGTAGCTCCTGCGGGCCGGGGGTTGTTGAGGGGTTGTGCTTGTACATCGGTTCTTCTTTGACATCTGAGCTTGTGTGACGGCTCATTTTTTGTACAGGCTCTTTTTTATTTTTTGGTGAGATCAGATCAGTTTGTGCAGCTCAGATGGGGTCCAGCATATTGGGGATGAACCTACTACCAGAGTGAATGCATAGTCCTGACAGAGCAGCATGGAGGTGGTAGTGTGGTAGTTACGGGTCTGCATCAGGGCAAACAGTGACCTTTATAGATGAATGCCTGTGGATGAGTTAACTAAAGGGCTGCACAAGCTTGGCAGAAGAAGAACATTCCAGCATGATAAGCATCCAAAGCACACAGAGTTTCTGAAGAAGAGAGAAATGAAAACTACGACCTGGTCAAGTATCCTGCCAGACTTGAATCCAATAGATCACCTTTAAGAGAAGGACGGAGCAATATGACCTCTGCAGCAAAGAGCAGCTGGAGAAAAATAGCCTCTGAAGAATGATTGAACATCTCCTCAGAAAGCTGTGGATGCTGGGATCCTCCACGCTGAGGAGGACTGGAAATAAATAAAAATAAAAGGTTTTAATCTCAGTAATGAAAGGTGTTAGTTGGGTTTAGTTGCTGCTGTCGGGTCTGTTAATCTTGTTGTTTTGAATTTGACATGAGGTCAAACCCAAACTGTTCCTCGTAGAAATAAAGCAGCTATTGAAGTATCTGGTATTTATTTGGTTCTGCCCTCCGTTGTTTACTGAATATTCCTGAGATGATGAAGAGAAAAGTCCATTCTCCTTCCACTGTCACCATCTGGGATTAACAGTTCAAGACAGGCTGCTGCTTAACAAGCTAATGCACCTGTATATGGTTTTAAGTTTACATTAATGCCTCTTTTGTTCTGTTGGCAGCATTAAAGAGAAGAGGGGGAAAGGATTTACTCTATAGGATCTGCCATCTCGAGTGGTGTTGGAGCCGAGGCGGCGTCCTTCAGTCAGAGCTCCATGTGGGTCATGTGACTGTTTAAGACGACACATCAGTTGTTCCTGTTAACAAAACTTTAATCTAAAGAAATGTGCTGGTTTCAGAGGAGTCGTATCAACACGACAACCAATATCTGCAGCAGGTTCTTTGAAGATTTATCTCTGAGTTTTCCTAAAGATGATGAAATTTCATGTCTTATAGCAGCGCAGCTAAAAAAGAACCCCAACTTGTTGAATCAAAGATGTCCCCAGCAGTTATTCAGGAAGAAAATCATCAGTCCAGACTGTTGCTCTGTTAACCTGTTGATGCTTTCTTTGTAATGAGTTCTTGTTCGGTTCATCCTTAAAAATTTCAGTCATCTTTACCGGAGAGCAGCCTTAATTCTGGGCGTGTTTGAGATGAACGGCGCCTCAGAGCAGGAGGCAGCAGCAGGGGGCAGGACTGGAAAGCTGCAGACCAACAGTTTCCAGGAACCTTCGTTCTGCACAGGAAGTTACATCGGATCGGATTCTGATTTAACAAAGTGTCATCAGGCTGATCGATCAGTTTGCATGCAGTCTCCAGTAGTTTTATTTCTCACAAAGCGGGCTGTTAAAATGATGTAAAGGCAACATGTGATCTCTGCTCATGGTTCAACATCTACGACACGTGAATTCAATCAGCTCGTACCTGGATATGAATCAGCTTCTGTCAAACTACCTGAATAAACACAGTAGAGAGACGTAGAATAAACAGCTTCATGACTCATGAGTCAGATATTTAGACTCATGTCTGACAACTGAAGGAAACTAAATTACTTCTGCTTCTGCATTTGTGGACACCAGTTGGTTCTCCTGCTGTCACACCAGGTCCGTCTCAGGTACACATCAGCTGCTTTGAGTGTGCCACCGACTGAGCGGTTCTGTCTTTTTCCTGGTTAGAAGCAGTTTGTGCTGATCTGAAGCAGTGAATGAACCTGAAGTGGAAGACACGTCTACTGTAAACCCTGGAGGATCACCGTCCTGATGCTGGTGCACCGTGCGGTTCCACCAGCGCTCACAAACCGCAGGATGTCTTCAGTTTGGGGACGGCTAACGCTAAAGCGTCCTGAACTGATTGCTGCAGGGCTCGCTGTTGCTCAGCCTTGCAGCGAGGGACGACATAATCCTCTCACCGCTGAATGACTCAGTACAAACTTCTCAATGTGTTTGCGTCATAAAAGATAATCGACACAACGTACAGTCTTCTGTGGAGTTCTGTTTCTCTGGCTCCAGGGCGCGATATGCTGCAGAAATATGCTGACTTCTCCCGGCGCCGTTTTGTTTTGTTCATCCTCAGAGCAATCGCAGTACTTCCATAATTTCTCCACATCTGTTCCTCATGCTGCAAAACATTATGAAGGCACTCGGGAGGTTGATCACTGGTGTGAGGAGTTTGAAGGGATGGGAGAAGCTCATCGTGACGGGGATATAACCGCCATGAGAGAGGGGTCACACCAACCAGCACCATGCGTTTGTCCAGAAGGTTTAAACAGCAGTGATGTAGACGGAGAGCTGTACATCATCTGTGGGGCTGTTTTTTATTTGTTTGTTTTGTCTTGTGGCACATTTTGCCCCATTATGTCGGTACGCTCTGTAAGATGTTCAGGGGCAAAATGAACCGTCGCTTAAAGGAGGACTCCATCGATTTTACACATCAAAGTCTGTTTACAGGTCCTGGAGAGCGCGCTGCATATGTGAATAAAGTGGTATAAAGCCTGTTGTAGCTCCCCGGAGCTGCACAAAGTCTGTTAAATTGCCTCCGGTGGCATTATGAATGCCTCCAGTGATGTCACAAATAAAACATTTTCACGGTGTGGCTTTAGAGACAAGCGAGCTTACCAGATATCTGCAGCTTGCTTCTAATCTCTGCTTGAGGCCAGGTTTGAGGCGGCGTTAGCCCACAACCAGCAGAACTTACCCAAATCAGATCAAGTCGAATTGCTTTTGGGAAATGTCTGCGCCAGGTTCTGACAAGAAAGGAGATCATGATATCTGCAGTTGCTGGCGCTGCTTTTATTTGCTTTTTTTTTATTATCCTACCTTGAGTTCAGCAATACTGTAAAAATACACTTTTCTTAAAGATAAATGTGTTTTCTGAACTTAGAGGTAATTCGTGGCGACCAGAGAATATCAACAACACAAGGTTGGCCAACAGGACCGCGGTCGTATCCCAGGAACAATTAGCTGGTTGTGTGCTACCATCCAGGACAAACACCATCACAATGATTTAATGTCCTGATTCTGTCCACATTAAGCTGTCTGTCACCTTCAGGGAGAAATATTTGGGTTCAGTCCACCCTGGTCAGGTGTGGACTGAAAGACCAGTGATCAGATGAGCTGACCAGCACACAGACACTCCTCTGACCAGTGACAAGAAAAGACCATCTTTGTTTTTAAAGTTATTTTTGTGGTCTTTTTGCCTTTATTGGACAGGACAGTCAAGAAAGTGTGGGAGAAGAATGGGGGAAGGACTTGCAGCAAAGGGCCATGAGCGGGATTCGAACCTACGACCACTGCACTGGGGACTGTAGCCCCTGAACATGGGTCACCAGTTCAACCAACTAAACTATCACAGCGCCCAGAAGTTTTATTTAAATGACACAATGCCACAAATGACATGGAAAAAGACAAGAACAGGCTCCTGGCATGTCAGTTAGGACCGCAGTCAGACATTTAGATGCCCACAACTCCCCCATTTCTCCTCCAGGAGTTGATTTCAGACAGGGTGGTACAATGGACAATCTGTCACATGATGCTCTGGACGTGTATGAATGAGACATCACCTGATCCTGGCCCTTAACATGTCGCTCAGCTTTGCCAAGTCCTTCAGGAAGAGTGGCACAACATTGGCCAGCATTGACCGTCTCATTGACTCTATGCATCGTAGACGTGTTTGTGACTTCTGGTGTATGACTCCCTCTCCACCAGACGAGCTGATTGTTTCAAGACATCCAACCTATTATTCTATGTTGGAAAGAATGGATAGAGTTGAATAGAAAATGGCATTTTGTGCGCACAGTTTTATTCACTTTAGATCCTGTAAAGGCTGCAAGGTGGTTCGGTGGTTCAGTGGTTCGGTTGGTGTCCCGGTGAGGACACCCGGGATCTTCCTGCGTGGAGTCTCCATGTTCTCCCCGTGCAGCGTGGGTTCTCTCTGGGTTCTCCCACAGTCCAGAAAGGATTAAGCTGTGTATAGATAATGAATGGATGGATGATGGATGGATAGATGATGGATGGATGCATGGATGGATGGATGGATAGATGATGGATGGATGGATGGATGGATGGATGGATGGATGGATGGATAGATGATGGATGGATGGATGGATGGATGGATGATGGATGAGTGGATGGATGGATGGATGATAGATGAATGGATGGATGGATGGATGAGTGGATGAGTGGATGGATGGATGATGGATGGATGGATAGATAGATAATGGATGGATGGATGGATGGATGAATGGAGGGATGGATGGATGGATAGATGAATGGAGGGATGGATGGATGGATGGATCCTGTAAGCCCCGATGAGATCAACTAAGTTTCTACCTGATCAGTTTAAAGGTCCAGTTTGTAGGGTTTAGTGACGTCTAGCAGTGGGGTTGCAGACTGCAGCCAGCTAAATACATCACTCCTTCACGCCTCCATGTCCAGGCATATAGAACCTGTGGTGGCTGCATACTTCAAGGTGAAAACACAAAATGCCCAGAGTTTGGTTTGACCCGTGTGGGCTTCTGTAGGAACATGTCAGCACAGTTTGCCAGGCTCCATTAATAAAGAGGACCTGCTCTCTACGTACAAACGCTCAATTATTCATAGCTCCAGGTGATTAAACTCTTATGATCACACATAGATCCCCCTACATCCTACACATCAGCCCTGTTGGAGAACCTTTCAAAGTGAGCAGCAGCATTTTGAATCCAGTCCCGTGTTTTTTTTTTTGACAGATGTGGGCTGAGGAGTGTCGGCGCCGCCCAGCTCTCCTCATTGACAGATTGTTAAGCAGTTTAAACAGAGTATTAGAGGCGTCCAGCCCTGATGAGACAACCAGACAAAAGCACAAACAGCTGATTTAAGAAACGCAACAGACAGTAAATTGGACGTATCACTGAGCTGTTAAGAAAATTGCAAAGCTTGTCACTTTGTCCTGGTGTTTTCTGGACATAATTTGTCTGTCGTGCTGCTAAATACCTCCTCGCTGTGTTCGTTCCACTCACCTACGTTTTAATAACACAAAGGGGGACACTTGTAACCCTCAGACTGATTCACAATCTGAGATATGTCCTCCTAATGTACGTTGTCGCCAATAAAGTCTGTTTTTTCCATTTCGGCACACGACTGCCGGTGCATCACATCATATTTCATGAGAAGGCCTATGGATTAGATACGTAATACTTATTATGAGATAGATCTAATTATGTGACTTGCAGTGTTCCACTATGATAAAATAACATTGATTTGGATGACTGCTTTAATGAGACAGTTAATGCAATCACAAGACATTGGATATGGCTCTAAGCTGGCTTAAGAACACAGTAATGAATTTAACAAATAACAACGGGGTATTGTACGACAGACCAAACCAACGCTAACATGTAATGTATTCATGTTTAACTAATTAGGACCCTCATCGTAATTTAATACGATAGCATTAGAGTTAATAAACCTCATTACCATTAGAAGTGATCGCTGAGGGTATGGAGAATGCCGCCGTAATTAATTGCCCGTGATGCCGCCACCTCTCGCGGTGACAGTCTCAGGATAAACGGATCAGGTGCTGGAAGACCCAGACGATCAGTGCAAACCGCATTTCCAACAACAAACAGCCAGCCGCACTGTCTTTCTGTCAAAAGCACAGAAATAAAAACAGATTACTATTTTAAATCTCTGGAAGAAACCTACACACACGAAAAGAGAGCATCACGCTGTGTTTTTGTTTCACTGTTGCCAGGCGACGGCAGACGAGCTGACGGTCCGCTGTCAGTCACACGGCCAGCTGTTGTTTATTGTGTCGGCTCGGTGTGATTTGGCTACTCGGGCATTATATAAAATAGGAGAATGGTTACAAAACAGCTCTTGTTTGCTTCCAATCTGCTGCGGTTCCCCCCAGTGGACCCGTCTCTGCATTAATATAACAGAGCAGAGAGAACAGAGAGAAGAAATAACAAAACAAAAACAAAAACACTGAGTTGAATTTGTTTCAACCCGGGGTGCTGACGGCGCTCTTCCAAAAATGCAAGGCGCCTTAAGCAGAGGAATGCAAGATGCAGCACAGCCAGGAGCCAACACGGTGTTTACGGGGCCTGAAGGCGAACGGCGTGCAGGAGGGCGCCCGTCCCCCCGGGTGCCACCGCTCACTTCACGCTTAGTTCGGTTACAGGCTTCCACAAAGTTGTAAAGGCGAAACAATCCGTCTGGAAACTTCTCATGAAAGCATCTTTCACTGCGCAGGTGTTCGTCTTCTTACCATCTGCTTTCCTGTCTGGAAATGCTGACTGGACAAGTGTTGTTTCTTTTTGTCACCATCACAGTCATGGCAGTGGAAAGAAGAACCGCCATCATCTTCAGCATCATCAGCATCAGCAGCAGCATCAGCATCGTCATCATCAGCGCTAATGCTGCTGCTCTGACAGCAGCTCTTGCTCCACTTGCCAGCTGGTTTTAACGCCACGTTCACTGTAGAGAAAGACTTCTAGACTTTACCTGCTTTCTTCTTGATTTACTCCATGTTCAGGATGTTCTGTCAAACCAACACCGAGCATCAGCGGGTTGACATATTGACATTTTTCAGTCCTTGGAGGCGGATTGCTCCCTGGTTTTGTCATATTTTAGCACCACTTCTCTGTACTTGAGGAAGGGCGGCTTTATAAAACATTTTTCACGGAGCCTCTTTTGTTCAATCCAGCCAGTTGTCCTTACTCCGGTAATTTACCAAAGGCTCGGTCTCTTTTTTTAGCTTTTAGCAGGACTGCTGCTAAAAACGCGTCTTGTTTATCAGTTCATGCTGAAAACCTGCAGCCAAAGTAATGGCAGCGAACTGAAAGGCTGCAGACCATTAGTGACCAGAGAGGCTTTAAGGTGTTACCCCACAGCGGGCGACCTCTGAGGAGACTCTGACCTCGGTTCCTACATTCAACTGGTCCGCAGCACGCCGCACACACCTTATCCAAATGCACGAGGGGAGCTGTGGAGGCACATCGGCGTCGCGTCTCGTGTGAAACAAACTTATCACCCGCGAGCTCGTGTGAAGAAGTCGCTGCATTTGGGATGTTCTGTGAGTCAAAGCGAGTTTACGTCGTCGCAAAGTGATTTATTCCGGCGCGTCGACGTGAGCTCAAAATCATGATGAAGTGAGATGATGAAGAGTGAAGAGACCCCGGCGCTGAAACGATATTACCGCCCCGCAGGAGTTGTTTGCACACTCTAAGCGCTCTCCGTTTTACTGTGCTTTAAGCCCAGGTTGTCAGCAGAAAAGTGCTGGAATATATCTGCTTTAGATATTGCCAAATGAATAATTAAAAACCTGAGCTTCACACGTCAAGAGAGGGTGATGTGTACATCGCTTTGAACAAGCTGCGGAGGAAATGAATAAATACATAAATTGTGTCTGTGTGTGTGTGTGTGTGTGTGTGTGTGTGTGTGTGCAGCGCTGAAGCCATAGAATTGAAATTACACAGGAGGATGAAAGCAAGAGGTAATTTTAACATAAAGCATGAACTGTCAGGAAAGCTTCTCCAGCAGCTCGGCCTGTTTAGTGTTTGTGAAATGACAGATCGAGCTTCTCGCAGCAGAGAGAGCCACGAAAACATCCTTTGAGTTTGGTGGGTTTCTTTGACGACTTCACAAATAGCGTTTGATAGGACGCTAACGGATGATGCAGCAGTGTGTAACGCTACTGATTCAGGTGTGACAAGGCAATGGGAGTTTTGTTAACAATACAAAAAAAAATGGGTTTCGAAATTCACAGAGTCACATTTTACAGGATTCTCAGAGCTTTGGGAATAAAAGAGAAGTTTGACCGTCAAGCTGCGACTAAATCCGTCTGTGATGTAAAAGACTGAAGGCGATTTGCACCTCAGACTCCCGGTGCTGTACTCGTGCAGACGTCGCAGCATTTTTCGTAGACGATCTCGACACCGAGCTAAGAACGAGCGCTTCCCTTTCACGCCTTGAAGCAGGAAACAGTTTTGTGTTTGTGTGTAAGAACAACTTCACGTCATTGTAGACGTTTAGCTCCATGTTTGCTTCTTCACGGCAACTTTCCTCCTCTAATTGGTCAGAGTTCAGCGTAGGAAACAGTCGGTTCTCCGTCTGCTGCTCAGAGTTTCCTGTGTAGCAGCAAAACTCCACCGTGGAGCTCAGAAAGGGAACAAACTGCATCGTCATGACTTTCACGAATCAAAGAGGCGGCGGATGCTCCACGTGCAGGGCTGTAATATTTAAAGCATCACACTTTAGACATGTCTGCTCCTCCAAATTGATTCCAGGATGGGCCCTACACTCTTTAGCTCACATCCTTAACAGCTCCCAGCAGATTTGTTTCATTTAACCTACTCTTTGACCCACTTTCAAAGAGCTTAGCGCCGACAACAAAAGAAGGGCAACATGACACCTCGTGTAAAGCAACTCCACCCAACGAAGGAGCTGCTACTCCTGATTCTGTTTAATTCCGCCTTGTTTCGAGCAGCCGTTCGGTGTACAACAAAGTCGAGGCCAGGGGACCGTCTCTAACAATGCAGCGGGCCCGTCACTCACTCTGTGCATCTGTGTGGCTCCCTTCACCCAAGGGCCCACCTCCTTCCATTAGGAGGAATAAATGAGGTGCCAATCAGACAGTTGAGGTTTTGACTCTGCAGGCAGCACAGTAAGTAAGTGCCTCTGTCTGCTGCCTGGTTATGGTGGAGGGGGGGATTCGCTTCACACTTAGTGCATTGTGGGAGCAACAAACAGGGATTCGGGGTGTCTCTGGTTATTTTTGGGGTGAGAGGGCTGCAAAACTTAGAGTGGCAGGTAAACAGAGAAGAGGAAAAGAGTAAGAAAAAGGTTATCAATAAGTACACGTCCCACAGAAAGGATGCAATGTTCCTCCGGGTCAATGAGCTCACATGTGAGAATACTTTAAATGTGTCTGTTTAAAGTGAGTCTGAGGTGTTGGACATGTTCGGATGAGACTCCAGTACAGCACCTGCAGCATCACGTAGCATCATGCACGAGCCAGTAGTCAGGATGTGATAAAAACTGCTGTTTTTCTAGAGAGACCCTGCTAATAGAGGGACTAACAAAGCAAACAATGGGTGCAGGTTTTTTTCTAACAGGCTTCACATCATTATGGGACACATGGTGGCTCCGGCCTGAACAACAAGACGGGCTGATTGTCAGTGTTTTCCATAACGAGCCCTCTGAACGTGGTCTACACCTCACCGGCCATCGTCTCTCCACAACATTCACAATGTAGTGTTTTCCAGGTGGCTGGAGCTGTAGTTTGGTTTAGTTTGGACAAATAACATTTCAACATGAAGCCATTAAAAGATGGTTGTCACTGTGGTAAGGTTCTGAATGTTGGACCCAGATGTCCAGAGAGGCTAAGTGGCATCCTCTGGGGCTAAAAACACAAAGCCAGCGTCGAAGTGCTAAAACCTGCAGCTCCACAAAGGGCAACTTGAGACCATTTCCAAAAGGAAGTCAACAGACACCATCTTAAAATGTCCATTTTTACAGCCTGTTCAAAAAAAACCCTGTTTTTTTGTGTCCTCTTCTGTCCATGCGGGACACTTTTGGCTCGTATGAAGTTCACACAGCAGATCACATACAAGTCGCATTGAAGTGGAAACGTGAAGGAAGTCACAAAGAAATCCTCATTGAGCATCAAGTCCTGCAGTGTGAACGTAGCCAATCTGTGGGATTGTTCAGTCAGATAATACGCCGTCATCCTGATTGGTGACATTAAATGTCATGTCGGAGTCACAATCCAAGGCTGTCGCTATGTTAAGGCTGTTTTTATGGGTTCTGGTGGTTTTTCCTAAAAACCTGTCGGATAGCAGGTTTAGGATTGTTAAGGGTCGATTATCGGGTCACAACTGTAGTTTCAGTTGTGCTATGACTACCAGTGTTTAGGTCACTTGCTAGTGCAGGTGATGGAGCTACTGCATTCGGCTGTCCTACCCTTTAATTTAGCCAACTGGTGGATAACAACGACAAAGATGTATTTGGCACCTTTCAGATTGGACTCGTCTCTGTTGTGCTGTCTGTCTTTCGGAGACGCTCGTATCTCTCTGGAGTTTATTTCCTCTCTCTATTCTTTAGCTCCACTCCTTCCTCAGGAAACATGGCAGACACATTAACTATAAATGTCTCCGTGGACACACACTCTGACTGACTTGCTGCAGATAGCGTGCCATGATTACCTCCACGATACTCCAGCAAAAAGAAAAGGGAAGTTTAAACGGCCATGTCAGTCCGCAAAGAGAACTTTATAGGAAGGTGTCAGAGAGAAGTCATGTGCGGCGGTGGGATGTGCCATCGACTGTCCTCTGGTCTGCTCGGGTCTTAATTCATGAAAAGCCTCGCTGAGTTTTTTCTTCCACAAGCGGCTGAGGGTGTTCGCCAAGTGTACGGGAGCAACAGTGATTAATGTGCTTATAAAACCAGTGGGCCGACTTTTAAGTGTCACACTAGATCATGTGCTAAGGGAGCGGCACCATGAGCACTGAAGCAACACGGAGCTGGAACTGTGAGAAGTGCATCGGAAACAAATCTCTCGTCAAACTTTGATGTACTCTCGCTTGGCAAAAAAAAAAAACCCTCCTCCGTCGTCTGACCCGGCTCTGGAAGTCTTTATTGCTGCCTCCGTCGTGTCGTGCTGCTGAGGTAATATGTGCTGTCCATCACGCGCTGAAGCCGCACCGCCGCTGCTCTTACATCACAGCTTTAAGGGGTATTTTCATTTTAAAGGAGCAATAAGTAAGGATTTTACTGTCCCATGACACAAAGTGGTCCTGATATATTTGTGAGGGGCTGATCACTCATTCCCAATGGTTCAGGGATTACTTGACTAAGAGCCCAGATTTTTAGCATTAAAACTCGCTTTCCAGCACCAGAGCCGGAGCAGGAATCCTCAACGCCGCAGAAACCTCTCCACAGCAGACAGTAACCTTTAACCAGCGTAAATCACAAACACATAGCCCAAACTAACCAAAAACAATGCATTTGTTCTTCAAGATGCTTCAAACGGTCAATAAACTCCCACCATGGAGGCCACATGGAAGTGAAGTCAGTGAATTCTGAGACTTTAGGTGAGCTTTGAAAGCTTGTACTCTGTTAGCCACGTTTATACGATAAACCTAAAGAGAATTTCTGCATTAGTTCGCTGTTGTTGTAATTTATAACTGGAGCAGACAGCTAGTTCCAGCAAGAAAAGCTCTAAAACCCCTCTGCATGTAACACCAAACAGGTCAGGGTTACAGGCAGAGCATTTAACAGCTAAAGAGCCAAGAGTCGGTAGAAACTAAAGACAGAGACACACATTGTTGGCTCACAAGTTCACCACAGAAATCTATTTCTGGGTTTGCAGCATATTTCTATTTGTATTTGCCAAAATGAATAATAATGTTCGTAGAATCAAGAATATTCCCTAATTTAATGTGAAATCTGAGCTCATGTGCAGGAACCCTGGAAAGCAGAGGTGATGGAGGGACCTGAACTCACTGGGGGCTTATCCCAGCCCAGAAATCTTTAGATTCTAGCCTAATAATTGCACCCTTTTCAAGTTATTTCAGAGTAAAATTAATATAAAATGTGAGACACGGCGCTCCAGGCGAAGTGAGAACATCCTATTTTCTTTCTATGCTTTCTCACATTAGCATCACAGGGAGAGCTCAGTGCGATTTACATAGCGCTAAATGTGTGCTTTGGAGGTACTTATCTTCATAAATGTTATTTAATAGTAATTTGGGTGATGGATTCTTTAAGTAGTCCAGGAGAAGAGATGCAGGTGCTGCTGAGGAGAAAAAAAAATTCATCCATAAAACCTGTTAACACAATAAATAAGTGATGATAATCAGAGCAGATCTGCTGAGTGTGCAGCTGACAGACGACACTAAACAATCCGTCCAAAGCCTCATGACGGCTCATCGACCTGCAGCAGCTCACTGTAAAGAGAGGTCATCATCTCCATGGAGTTATGGGAAACATCCAAACACACAGTAATGTCACTGCTGCACATAATCTGCTGTGATACAGTGAAATGGAAAAATCTTTTATAACAACACAGTTGACATGAAAAATATCTGTTTTTATAAACAGATCTGACTTTTACAGTCAAATAGGATCTCATGGTTTTGATTAACAATATCGTATTATTTTTAAGTCAACACATGATCGCAATGATAGATGAATAGATCCAGAGAGATTTTGTTATGGCTGCAAGGTGGATCAGTGGTTAGCATCGTGGCCTCACAGCTAGAAGGTCGCCGGTTGGCGTCCCGGTGAGGACACCCGGGATCTTCCTGCGTGGAGTCTCCATGTTCTCCCCGTGCAGCGTGGGTTCTCTCCGGGTTCTCCGGCTTCCTCCCACAGTCCACAAACATGCTGAGGTTAATTGGTGATTGTAAATTGTCCGTAGGTGTGAATGTGAGTGTGCTTGGTTGTCTGTCTCTAAGTGTAGCCCTGTGATAGACTGGTTACCTGTCCAGGTGAACCTGCCTTCACCCTGAGTCAGCTGGGATAGACTCCAGGTGTATAGACGATGGATGGATGGATGGATGGATGGATGGATGAGCTCTGCATAAAACACACTATAGTCTTGGACACCGAGGCCTGACCACACAACTCCCACATTTAACTGAAATGTACTAATTAAATAAATATACTTTGAATACTGAATGCTTTCAAACCACAAACTCGCTGCTTTAAATAGAAGTGGTTTCCTCTTCTTTCTCTTTCCGTCTAACAATATCTGGCAAACAATGAACCTCAGCATCGGGGAATTGTTGCACCTGGTCACGCAATTAGCAGCAGGTGCTCAGGTTCCAATTAGCAAAGATGAGTGCAGGCAAAATATCCAAGACGACAGGAAAATATTTTCAAAGCAGTTATTACACTGTGCTCTGCTCAAGGCGCCGTGCAAAAAAAAGTACTTAGAAGACAGTCACATGGACGCCGGCGCCGTCAGAGTCCAGCTGTGGCTCAGTACAGGAGCCAGAACCTCTAAAGGCGGCTCCTGCAAAATAAAAGAAAGCCTCCTGCCCAAGTCAGACAGTCACACAGACGATTGATGCAGATCGGCACACTGAGCAGGTAGACGGGATGATTCTGCTCCTGTTGGGAGGTGGGACTGAAAAGAAACATGATCATATATGTTAGTGTAGAAGAAACAGCCACATGAACTATCACACATGTGCAGCCTGATAAAGCATCAAATCAAGGCAACGGGATCTAAGTCCAGCATAAGAATTAAGGATTTCTGGGTACAAACAGTGGATGTGAGGTTTGCAAAGACGTCCGTCTCTGGCGGAGAAAAAGTTAAAGTAGCAAACTGGGACAAACTTTTCTAACAAAGTTAAAGTTTCATGGACACAGAGCAAACACAAACTGACTTCCTTTACAGCTAACAGGAAGTAGTTCCACTTTCAAAGAGCTGCAAAATCCACATCAGGGAATGGAAGGGGTTGTGGTGTCAGTGTGTCCCAGGAGACCAGGGTTTGGGTCCCATGTGGGGCCTTTATTTTTAGACTTAAGGTTCATTTTCACTTGCTGTTTAGTGAGGTTTAGGTAAAAATCACGCCCTCTCACATCAAGCACCGCCCCATCTAATACGTGATTGGTTCCCTAAGGAGGAGTTACAGAAAGACTATAAAATAAAAAGCATTTCTGCTGCAGTTAAGTCGTATCGTAATGTCATTTTCTGGAGGCTGCTCAGCAAATAGTGAAGTGGGGCGATGGAAATATCCGTGTTTAACTTTCATTTAACAAGTCATCCATGCTGCCGACAAAAACAAACATTAGAAATGCAAACTTATGAAGGTCAAGGCTCTGTAATGATATACAGCAACATGAGCAAATCACAGTGGATTTGACTTTGCTTTTTAATTCTATAAAATGTCTCCACACAAAAATGGCAATAAGGGTAAAGTATTGTTTTTCAGTTTTAATTTGAGGGTATTTACACCCACATGGGATGAACTGTAGAGGAGCTGCAGACCTTTTTATACAAGCCTTAAAGTCATCATGGATGTGAGCTGTGTGAGAGCCAAAGGTTAGTCCTTTAACCTCATAGTCACTGTTTCATTTCAGATCCACTGAGCTGAGTCAAAACAATGAGAAGTGCACTGCATCACTGTCCTCATGCTCACTGCACTGGAGGCACTGAATTTAGTTTGTGAGTTTGGTTTCATATTTCTCGGGGTTCGGTGGGGTTTCTGATTAGGCTGCGATTCGATTAATGGAGATGTTAACACTAATCCCTGCTCGGTGCTTTTGTCCGACCAGGACAGAACCAGCAGCGCCGATGATTTTACTATATCCTTTAATAGTCCCAATTATATCGATGTGGCTCCCCCCACCTCTCCATCTTCCTTTCTTGCCTCCGTCCCCGAGGCGTGAGGTAGGCGAATACAATTATTTGTTCCAAAACAAAGGATCAGCAAAAAGGATTCTGTTCTGGATTAAGCAATCTTTTAGTTCGCTGTGGGGCACAAATCACAGCGTGTCCTGTAAGGAAACAATTCACTTTGTGAGGGAAGCTTAGATGTAGTTTTGCTCGCGCCTCTTGTATTTCCTTCTGAATATATTGTTCCATGCAGGTTTGTTCCCCGCACAGAGGTGCAGTGACTCACACTGATGCACTTTGGGCCTCTTTGCTTGTTATCCAATGCCAAATAATGTGTTTGAACAAAGTCTCTCATTGCTGTACATATTGGATTCATGTGGCCCGGCGCTGACAGTGACATATGAGGCCGGGTTGTGTTTTTTGAGGGAGCCAGAGCCAGAGCAGGAATAGACGGAGAGATGAGCCACATTACTGAGTGTATGATGCAGCAGCCACTCCCTTCCTCTGTGTTCCTGCTCTCTGCTCCTGGCAGCCACACTGGGGGAATGTTGCAGAGTCTGCCTTCAAAGGGTTTTGTTTAGCATGTACCTGCACCCCGCTACATCAAAGTGAGTCCATCAGTTACAATTGAAGTAGCACATATTAATAAGCGCTAACCGGTGCAGAGACGACACCAGCACGCAGCCGGTTAACGGCAGAGTTGTGTACAGCTACACATGATATCGTGTTAAAGAAATCTTGGCATCGAACACGAGTCCCTCAAAACCATTAGCTTGTCAAATTGCTTTCGACGGGCTTTGATTTTGCTTTTATCCTCGTCTGTCGCTTGGTAAGAGTGAGGCGAGGCTGTTATCGTGCGATGGAAATGGAAATCAGGTCTTAGCCCACACTACGATTGCATGGGAGGCTCTTTGAGTGGGGCATAAAAAAGAATAGGCTTTATCAATTCACAGTAAGTGGGTTTCAAGGACAAGTCCAATAATACTTCAGTGGCACATTAAGAATTGCACGACTGAATTAATGCAGACAGATTATTTGGGTTTCACACGACCAGGACTTCAGTCTTAACTGCAGCTCACAACAGCAACGCAAGTTTGGTTTTTTAGGCTTTTTTTTTTGTTTTTGGCTTGCACTGGGTATAGTAAGAATAGCTCAACCTTTTGGGAAATAGACTGGAAGCAAAGGAAACAGCTTTTAACTCTCAGTCAAAAGCAAATATATATTTATATATATGCCTACCAGCACCTCTAAAGATGCCGTATTTACACATCATGTTTGTTTCACCAACATGGCAGCGAATGGCAAACAGGCAGCTTGTGATTTCAGCCATGTATCAGATCTGTTTCTCCATTCGTTCAGCACACTTGTGCAGCATCTGTAGCCCGGGTTGCCAGATATAGTCGGTGGAAGCAGGTTTTACTTCTGATGCCAGCTCAGTGGAGCAACCTGTAGCCTCACCGTGATGCTGTTCACATCCACACACTGGTTCCACAACATAGGTCCTCGTGAAAGTGAATCTATTGCAGAGGTGTACTCGTGATATTTGTACACTGGTGCACCAGGAGTTGTGCATTTTTTGTAAACCAGGAACGACTGGTTTGCCAGAGCAAAACAGGGAAGCAAATGCAAGAGAAGTACAGATAACATGGAGCGATTAATGGTGAGACGTACATCCTTCTCTACCCACTGATCTAAAGCTAGAGAGCAACATTAATGCTTCCAACAAAGGACTCAAACAACGGCTGAAATCAAAACAGCAGCGCTCACATGAATAGTTTTAACTGGTTGATTGCTTCATCGTGCTGCCTTTGCTTTGTAGCTCATATATGAAAACCTGCCTCTCTTTACTGTTGTAACGTCACTGTACACTGGATTTGTTTTGTTTTTTTTACTTTTCTTACTTTTATCATTTGAAAAGCCTCCTGTGGACAAGTGTTGTGAATTAGCACATGAGCTAAAACACTCAGACGATGTAACTGTGATGTCCACGTCAAATACACAATAAAATAAATAAAAATAAATTAAATAAACACGAGTCATCAATGCTGTTTAATGTAGTTCCTGTCAGTGGCAGAAGGACCTCACTGTGGGTTTAACTGTGACTTTGAGGTGCTTGTGCTTAACTTGAGGAATTTAATTTCATGCTTCTTTATGCTTTTACTCCAGAAACAAGTATTGCACTCGTACACAATATAATTGTCTGATGTACTTAGTGGCGGTAAAACAAAGTCGGGTCTCTGTGTCACATTTCACATGTTTTTTGCAGTTTGACATAAAAGATTCTCCAAATTGCAAAAGCTTTTGTTTTTTCCAGAAAACAATAAAGATAACAAAACGAATGCTTTTATTTGTCTTGTGAGCCTTTGGGAGGAACCACCCGACTGAAGAAACAGTAAAGTAATATATGATAACTGAGTCGTGTGGGGCTACTTTAAATGAATGAACACTTTTCTTTTTGACAGTTTTGTACATTTATTTGGGTTTTAAATCCTGTATTTCCTCCATAGATCACATGTGAAAGATGGACGTAGCCACCTCGACATCACCCATTGGTTTGTCAGTTATAGTTTTGACTTTTGGTTGTTGCCGTCTTAGTTTTTGAAACCAGCCGTATGAGTGAGGGATGGAGCTGACTAGAGGACGCCCATGCAGTAGCAACCTGTCAATCACAAAGTAGCCACGCCCTATAACATGCCCTGGTAATAGAAGTTAAGTTTACTCTAAATAGGACCAATATTTTCCAAATGAACAGCATGCTTGATTGAAGGAGAATTAGTCATGGAGACCATCAACTCATTGGGAAAATGTTTACTGAGGCATTAAATGAAGTGAGAAGCGGCTCATTATCTCCTGACCAGTAGATAGAGTCCACCTTTCATACACAGTGTATGATTTCCCCATTTACAAGTCTTCAAGCTAAGCTAAGCTAATCATGTAAAGCTGACAGTTTAACACATCGGTAATCAGACAGCGTAAGCAATGAAATCCTCCGAGCTGAGATGTCTGAAATGGTTTATCCCACCATCTCCAGACCGAGGGACACCAGGGGCTGCATGGTGCAATAACAAATATCTTAATGTGTAAAGTATGTGTTTATTCTCTGAATCAAACCTCTTCCCCTCACCACTAACCCACTTCCTGAAATAGATCTGCTCCATTCACTCTCTGAAGTGTTCCAAAGAGAAAAAGCGCTTCTGGCTGCCCATGTCCTACATAATGTAATTATGTAAACCAAACCAAGAGAAAGAAGCCGCGCACCACACAATCTACCAACGCAATCAATGGCAGATAATCATTGAGACAGCTATAAAGGCGCAGGAATGTATTGAAGCACAGCACACTTAGGGCTGAATCGCCCGTCTGAGTGTTTTCTTAATGCGGATCAGAACGTTTTTCTATGGATGAACGTATCCAGGCGTTCTCTAAGTGCTGAGCGGATCATGTCAGAGAGCCCTCCCCTGTGCCTCCTCTGACAGCAGATTGCCTTCTTGAGACCCAAACAACGGCTATTTTCTGTCCGTTCGTCCAAACGGTGCTTGACTCTTTATGAAATGCCCGTTGAAAGGCTTGCTCATCGTTCTGTGGTAGGCAGTGGACCGCTGCCATCATATTCTCACTCACACACACATCCCACTGATGTTCTGCACACCGCAGGCCAAGCGGTACAGTCGCCACATACATGTTTCATCGAGCACTTCGCTCATTTCAAATTCTAGTTAAGATCTAAATATGGAGAGTGGATGAGAGGAGCTGCGAGGAGCAAAGCTTTCTTAAGGAAGAGAAACATAACAGTGGTTTAGGGCGGATGAGCAGCTTTGCACGTCTTATCTGTATTGCAGCATGTCTGTAACACAGCTCATTGGGCGAGCCATTAAAAGAAACAGACTCTCCTCTTTCACATCTGTGATGCCTCCATTGATTATATTGACTCACTTGGGGACCACTTGTGCCGTTACAGCGTGGTTCAATCTGCGAGTGGGTACAGCCCTCATTTTCCTCTGTTTTTAATTGTCGCTGTTGTTGTTGTTGTTTAAAAAATGTGTTAGATTACAGACACACACACACCTAGAAGCCCTGCATTTCAGCGATTCGTGCCATTAAATCCAGGACATTTTCCTCAGCTAAGCCTGTCAGGTCAATAAAGACACACATAAAGTGAAGTGAAAGCATTTTCTCATGATGGAGCCTTCTTTTTGACACATTAAATGTTCACATAACAGATCGTGCCAGAGCCTCACCTCCTTTAGAGACACTCTCTGGGACTTTTTCACAAGATGTAGGACAGGAGCCAAATGATAATACAATATGTTTTACTGTGTCCTTTATACCAAACAAGTGCTCCTTAGAATTACAGCCCATTAAGGCCAGATCCTCGTTTTATGAAGTTTATTTAGCCTATGATTCACCGCAGCTCTTTTAATGCCCACTGTTTCCAAGAAAGCTGACTGGAAATATTTTAGACTTGGTTCTCAGCAGCTAAATGTCACTTCCTCTGCTGAATACTGTCAGTTTTAAAACTGAAGTTTCTTTCTACAAGATATTACTTTCACTGGTGGCTTCTAGGAACGTGACGCTGTGAGCTTGAAGCTCGTTCTGGGTCAGGCAATTCACACAAAATTCAGAAAATGGGATAAGAGATGCAAATATTTTTGCACAATTGGGGGAATTTGACGTTTTTTCAGACCTGGGAACAGAGTAATAAGCAGAAGAAGCCAACACATGGAACACCTAAATATCATTCAAACACAAACCTATACAGCTGCAGGACTACTCATCAGTCTAAGTAAAAGCCAGTGGTCCTTTGATTGGTCACTTTTTGACCACCTGACACAGAGTCAGTCAGGCCTCACCTGTACATTGAAGAAGATGTCCTCACCTGCTGTTTGTAGGTTGTGAAATCCTGATTTCTCAGTGGTGCTATCGAAAATACAAAAAGCTGTTTGCTTCCCAACGGCTGTCATTTGTTCAGCAACTCTTATAAGTTACCATGGTGATGATGGCGCACATGGACGCAGCGCCCCCTTCAGGAGACATCGAGAGAAAACGTTTAGTGTCTTGTCTATCCCAGACATTCATTCCACAAAACTTGCGACCGGGAGACTTTGCTGGGCGTCAGGACAGTGAACGGTGCTGGAGTTGCGGCGATCGGTTGTGATGTGGACAAACTACACCAACACGGAGTCCGATCGGAGACGACGCCGGCAGTTACCCGAGAGAGAAGGAAGAACAAACAGTACGAACAAAGCAGGAGGAAGAGAGCCGGATCCATGCTACGCTAAAGGCTAACCCCTCCAGACCAGCAGGACCCATGCTAGGCTAAAGGCTAACCCCTCCAGACCAGGAGGTCCGTCCTCCTGCTCTCCAATGTCCGCTCCCTCCACAACCAGCTGGACGTTTGCTGAGAGAAACCCTCAGAGAGTGGAGGGACTGCTGTGTGTCTGCTTTAACAGAATCCTGCTCTCCAATGACAGTGTCCCAGACGGACAGACAGCTGGAGGGGATGCAGACAGACAGCTAGCTCTGGGCAGCTTCACCATCATCACACCATCATGTCCCTGAAGACCTACCAGGACCTGAAGAGGTTCTCCATGTTCAACGTGATGGCGGCGTGCATGGACACAACGCCCCCTTCAGGAGGCAGCGAGAGTGGACGTTTAGTGTCTTGTCTATCCCTAATTAAATGATCCTGAAGAAACGCTCTCTCATCCTGCCTGTACTACTGTGTCTTTACAGCAACATGACAATAAACCTGGTTTGATTTGATTTTTGATTTGAAGTCTAGTGTTGTCCATTTGATGGCTGTTGGAGAAGCAGTTCACTGATCAGAGGTTTGTCTATGGAACTGAAAATGAGGACATCATCTTCTGACATGCCAATCTGTCTAGCTAGGCTCATGAGAAAAGGTGACAGAAGATGGTGACAGATGTGAATGAGTCTAAGAAAGTTATGCAGGGTGGTGTAAATGGATTCAGCCCTTTCTTTGCTTCCACCTCATCTGCCAATAGCAGGACAGATACTCAGAACTGGTGACCAGAAGGAGACACAATTCAGTCTGATGATCATTCTAGAGAGATGCTGTAATCAACAGAGATGAGAATCAATCAGAGGGAATCTTGTGGCGTGTTTGTGATTCTTGGCATCATGTGTTGATTAATCGTTGATTTTTGCTGACAATAAACTTAAACTATTTCAGCTTCTGACAAACTCTCGGAGCGTTCAACACATGATGAACCACAACAATCCTCCATAGCTCCACCTGAGCTGCCAGGTGTGGTTCATCCTGTCCAGCAGAAGCCTACCCTATTGCAGCCAGTTCCCATCCACACCACTACAGACCTTTCTGGCCACGGGATTCCATCTCACCTTTCCTTCCTTGAAACTTCCCAACAACCATTCCTCAACTGGCAACGGGCTGTCAGCTTCTTCCTCTTCCATTCACCATTCCCAGCAACTCCTCTCTCTCTCTCTTTCTTTCCAACATCAACAATCTCTAGCCCTCGTTCTGGCAAAGACATGCCAGTTTCACTCACCTCCATTAGCCACGCCAACGAGTCACCCAAGAGGCATCCGAATCAGACATCCAAACCACCTCAACTGGCTCCTTTTGATGCAAATGAGCAACAACTCTACTGCAATCTCCCTCCAGATGGCAAACTCCTCATCCTATCTGAAAGGCCATGCCCAGCCAACCCAAAGAGGAAACTTATTTCGGCCGCTTGTACTCGCAATACCGTTCGTCTGTCACCATCTAGAGCCGCCTGTCCATTTCATGTTCTGTTCTTCTGTCACTCATGAACAAGATCCCAAGTTACAGTCAGCTCTTCACAGATATGCTCCTTCTGCCAGTTTTGGGGGTTTCTTGGTCAACGATGGTCTCCATGCCGTAGCCTCCTGAGTTCTTGCACTTCCTCCAAAAACCTCTCCAGTCGTTTATAGCAGTATTTAAAGGCTGCCCTATTGTTATCACTGTCCTCTCACAGAACCACGAATGGTCAAGTAAAAATCCATCCTCGTCCACTCCAATAACCTTGCCCTCATCATCTTTATGAGTAAAAGTCAAAGCTACTCTCCTGCAGTCATTACTCTCTTGCAGTGTCCCACATGGCGGTCAGTCTCCAACCTGTTCAACCTCCATAATATATTCTGCTCCTCCTTTCCATCACTCAATGTAGTGACATTATTCAGCTCCATCTCATACTGCTCACCTCCATCTGGGACTCAAAATCAAAGAAACTCTGCAGCATAATTTATTAATTATGGTCATTTCCCACTGACATCTGTGCTCCTGTCCTAAGGCATCAACATGTTCCTACGTCCCAACCTCCAGCCAGCGCTCTAGAATCAATGTTCCTGTTGGCCCTTCTATGTTCCTGCGTTGCACTGAATCCATTGCAATTTTGACTGACGAGTCGAGTTCGATCCACACCGTACCATTTTACTACGCATTTTGTATCGATCTCCCGCCGTCTCCGGTCTGTTCACTCATACGAAGCAAAACCAAACAAGTGGTTCACCCAAGGCCATCATGTACTTCGGACTAGATTCACACCTAAGCCCTTACAAAACCTCTAGTACACCATAGACGAACCAGAAAATCTCAGGATGCTTTGCCTTCGGACACTCAGTTTGTGCCAGAGACTGGTCAACCTTATTCCAATACCTCTTCCACTTTGAGCAAGTCCTAATGGCATCCAGAGTCCGAACATGTTCTCTGGCCACTCCTTCCATATTGTCACAGCTTCCAGCCAAGGGGTTCTGAACCACTTAATCCAACCCATGGGCCTCATGTTTATCCACTTCTCATCTGTTCCGACTCGTGAGACCTACACTACGTCCACTCCTTGTTTCATTCTTGTGGTAGGTTTTTTTGGGCCACTAAGTTTTTCCTCCACACCGCATTAGCTTCACCCAGTCATCGCCAACGTAATGCTTATTTACATCCAAAAAACAGTCAAGCTCAAATTGATAGCGTGGTCCTTGCTGGTGAATTTGTTATCTTAGAAACTGATCTTATAAGGGGCCATTGTGTTTCACCTTTTTTAGGTATTTTATATTTATTTCATTTTGTTTTACATATAGGTTTCGTAAGTCTTTATCTTGTCCTGCTTATTGCACATATTTTTGTTGCAGTGTGATAACATGTACAACATGCTTGGTGTTGTATGTATGTATGTATGTATGTATGTATGTATGTATGTATAGGGTATGTACATATGTGTAGGGTATGTATGTAGGAGCAGATCATTTAAATTTAAAGAACACAATCCATGTGGCTTATGTTTTTGGTTTCCAAACAAACAACAACAAGGCAGTTTCCCAAAACCTAAAATAGATCCGTTTTGATTGGTTTTTCATTCTGACACCTGAAACGTTTTTTTTCTGGTTTTGGTTTTGAATTACACATGAATCACAGATTACTGGACCACAAACCTTTCAATCATGTTATTAGTCCACTGAAATAAAATATGAAACATAACCTGCAGTCAAAGGCGTTACATGATGGACACAAGTGATTTCACTTGCAGATCAGATCTCTCACCAGGGCTGCGAGTGCACAGACTGTTTGATTGACATCCTCCCGACTCTCCTGTTAGCTCTGCTGGACTTAATTAGTCCAAGAAAGTCAATGACCTTGTGATGTACATGGTATTGTTTTTGCTCAACTTCATACAGATTTTTAATCAGCCAAACTAAAAGAAAAAAAAGAAAGAACACCTGAGGGATTAAACGAATGAATCTGGAATGAAAGCTCTTTTCACAATCACAGAAAATAAGAAACACGGTGTTCACAGTGTGTTTGCTTGATTGATCTTCCTCCAGCCCCCAAATCCCATGTGTGTCCATTCAGAGGTTCATCCCATTAGAGCTATTTGTTGTTCGTTTATTTTGAAAACTATCTTTATACTAATTGACAGGATGACAGCCGTGGTCGTAAATTAGATCCAAGTACATTCTTAAGCGTTCTCTATTTCTGTTCACTTCTAGTTCAAGGATCATTGCTTCATTATGTGCTTTTTTTGTTGTTGTTAGGTGTCTGTCCTTTGCCAGCAAGAAGTTGCTGCATTGGTAAAAAAAAATGTAGTGCAAATGAGTCAGGAGTAGCCGGTCTCCTTCGTGGAGGACAGAATTAGGACATCAGCATCACACTGTGGGGATATCACAAGGCATATGGCTCACACAACACTTGAGCTGAAGTCAAAAATGTGTTTGTTCATCGAGTGCTCTCAACTGTCCTAATTATGTTGTCCAGTCAGACAATAGATTGTATTTCCTTACTAGGACTGGTGTCCCGACGTGGCCTCGGCCTCCATGACCAGAGGCCATGTTGTAGATTGGAAAGCGGGTAAAGTGGCAGCTCTCCCAGCTCGGAGGAACTGGGGGATGGCAAAGGAGGCGGCCAATTAATATTTCAACAATACATCCTCTGTGGCCTGAGATTGACTGACTAAACTGCTAGCTGTCAGAGCAGTTATCTCCAAAACTGCCATGTGGGTAGGAATTCAGAATGCTCTGTTTAGAAAGGGATTTCATATTCATTGCTTTCTCTCGTTTTCTGCATAAAATTGGTTACAGAGACAATTAACTCTGGAGAAAAAATTAAATGAATATAAATAAGGCTGAGCGACAACAAGTCGAAGTTATCACACACCTGAGAAGCGAATGATATTTTCCAGCAGTGCTTTGTCTTTGGACCACAAATTAGCAAGAACTGGAACTGAGGAAGCTATTTCAGAACATTAGGTGATGCCGTAAATGTCTAATGATGCTGTTACCATAACCAGTAGCAGCTCCCACTGTCTGGTCAGCTCGGCCTCTCTGAGTGGAGTTTAAATACGTCTTTGTAGGATTTCTGTGGGTTCGTTAGCTTCCTGCTTCAGTTCAAAGACATGCATGGTAGCTATTTGGTTATTCTAGGTATCTGGTGACCTGTCCAGGCTGTAAACCAACCTCTCACCTCAGGTCAGCTGGCTGAAGAAATCTTTCACCCATTCCCCAAAGAGCTGTTTTTTTGAGTACATGAGATAGATTAAAACCAAATACAATCCAATAATATTGGCAGGGTTACATCATGGTCGTCCCCCGGACATTTAGCTCTGCTTGTCTAATGACTTTATTGATGCCGATGTCAGTCTGTTGAGCAGTTTGTCCACCAACCTTGTTCACGTTTGTTTTTTTTTT
>NW_007578117.1:154887-158521 GCF_000690725.1 Stegastes partitus | reverse complement strand
GCTACACATCGTAGACTCTGGATTTGTTGGTCTCCTCTGAGAGAGAAGGAATGATTGTGTTTTTTCAAACACTGTTGAACATTTATAATATTTCCAGACATGTGATTTGCCATAAACTAGATCTATATGGCACATCTACATCACACTCTTCAGTCAGTCCAAACATCTGACGCTATTTGAGAACAAGACAACGTCTCTGATCCACAAACAGTGAAGTAAGGCTCATTAGTTTCCATCCTTGGTGGTACATGAGGCGATGTGAGCTGGATGCTCAGCCGCCTGTCAGAAAGTTGTGCAGTTCATTTGAAGTTTGCCTTTGTTTTCACTCTTCTTCTCCGGCTGCAACAATTCCGTGGCATGTTGACGGGTTTATCTGTAGGATTGGAGGCTGATGAGGCGCGCCTCGGCGTGTTTGGACTTCCTGATTAGTTGACACAAAATAGGGAAATTGTGGCATGTGGTGAAAACGCTCCACACTGTCATGGGAAATGCACCTGCTTGGATTGGATGAATTTCTCTCCGGCTCTGCCTCGCTCTCCTTCTCTCTCCCTCACGTTCCCATTTTACCTTCGGCACTCATCAGGTTGTCTTAGAAATATCAATACCATGTTTACCACACATGAAAATCACTTATTGGGAAACGTGTCTCAATACAGCAGTCAATAGTTTCCAATAGTTCTTTTCCATGCGGTTTGTTAAAGGTCCACCTAAACAACAGCATCCCTGATATTGATAACTGAGTGAGTCCACTCCTGAGAGAAATCACTTAAATGCCAAATGGTACAAAATTGAATCAATTCTCAACAACGGCATTATTTCCACGTTGACAAGCAGCGTGTTTCCTATTGTGAACAATCAAAAACACATTTTGTAGATGTTGAAAATACCGACCCCACAGCTGAAACCCACTGCAACAAAAGTGAATAATACTCCTGTGATCACTGACAAACATATTGGAAAACCTGTGATCACTAAAAAAAACAAAACAAAACACTGGAACACCCGTGGTTTCCAATTAGCCAACCTGCATCAACATGATGATAACATAGCTTGTGAACATTTTCAGTTTTGGACCTGTNGATGGATGGATGGATGGATGGCTTGCCATGAATTTTGTCCAGGTATTCATGTTTCTAACAGGATGACATCTCCTGTCTTTGGTGAACCCCACCGTGAGGTTGGCATTTTGACTTTTGGTAAAATAACTTGCCAGCAAATGAAGAGATGAAGTTTGGAACAGAACAAAAGGTTCAGGAGATAGAACACGTTGCCCACCAAATGGCTGGGTTGGTTCAGACTCCATTCGTTCATTCCACATGCCAAAGTCTTGGACAAGACACTGAACTCTGAGCAGCCTGTTTGATGTTTGTGTGTAAAAACCTACAGATGAGAAAAACATTGTGAAGCGCTTCCGCAACAATAAAAAACAGCGCTACCTAAGTGCAGACCATTGTCATGTGTTTCTGAGACCGCCACAGGAAGCAAAGAGAATAAACAATACTTGGAACTATTAGATAAGAAGGTTTCACCAGCGTCTCAAAAGAGAGACGTCAGAAGCTTTCTTAGATATGCTCACGTTATCTGTCGACCTTCAGCTGGATCACGATAAGCACACAGCATCCCGTAGACGTAGTTTCTCATGTGAAACAAGTGGCTCTTCTGCCTATCTGGAGTTCTCTTGACCTTTGAAAACAGTTCAGTCTCTGTAATGCAAAATGAAGCAATTTCATTTCACACAGACTTAATCACTACCTGTTACAGGATTCCTTCATAAAGCTTGTTAGGACACTGTGGGATAATATATGAATTGCTAAGGTGAATACATATTCAGACTTCACACCCTGGCTCTCAGCTTTACTTGGCATTAATGCAAATCAGAAAACAACACTTTTATTTGTACTTACCTGACAAAGATCTCGCGTGGCCATGCGAATAATCCCTGTTTGTCTGGAGCAAAGACGAAGGTGTTATGATGTTGTCACAGCTCCTAATGAGGAGGTCGGGTACGATGGTTGGATCAACAAATCATGTGACTTTCAGACTGCAAACAGAGATCTGAAAGTCAATATTAGTCTTCTCCTAATGTTAAGCAAGTCGCGTTGATAGTGTGTATCTCACGAACCTGATTGCAGAGGTGACAGATCAGAAAGTAATCTTATGAATCTTCTTCTGACACTGACAAATCATATCGTTCTGAGGCTAGAAGCAGATAAGAAAGCTAATGACGACCGGCCCGTTTCATCATTCCTATCAGGGAAGGCTTCGGCACCTACAGACTGCACTGAGAGCAAAAACTAAAAAGGACGACGGGAGAATAATACGGTTTAATATGCAACCAAGCCTGGACCGACTTACAGTGAAGGACTCAGCGGCACTTGTTGTTGTTGTTGTTGTCTGTTTTGTTGTTGTTGTTGTTTCTTAGGGACCGTGTGATGATGTCATGAGGAGACAAACGCTGTAAATGAAAATCTGGGTTTTTGTTTCCCCCCAAAAAAACTTCACAGACCAATAATTTGATTGGTAGGTCTATGAGCGAGGACCCACCATCTTTTATCGTTGAAAGCAAATAAACAGATTCCACGTTAAACGAACTGTGTGATGGTAATTGTTTGGGCGTGGCTGACTGCAAATCAAATGAACCTGCGTAGGTCCGAACTAATGAGGTGTTAATTGGGATAATGCCAGCATGTGTGGCCGCTCATCACTGTTTGTTTTGTGTGTTTGAAGGTGAAATGGATTCTCTTATTCCCTGTATCCTGCCAGTGTGTGACTTCTGTGGAGAAGAAAAGACCACTGCTGTCGACCCTGATCTCCAGTGTGCATCGGAGCGAGTGTGAAGAGAGTGGAGGAAAGAAAACACGGTCCTGTCAGCCAGGTTGCTTAGCGCAGCCAGATGACTGACTTCTTTAAACCTCATGCCTCATGTCTGTCAGTGTTTCAGAGGGGTTCACATACATTATCTTGGCAAAAAAAATGGATGAAATTAGTTGTCACTGCAGGGAGCTGAAGCTTCAGTGGTATTAAAAAAACTACTCCATAATGATGGGTGTAACTATGACAACAAACCGTGGATCTCTAAAGGTTTACAAACTCCATTAAGAAAAAGAAAGAAGCTCTATATGGAGGACTGTTAAGATATGCAATAGAAGAGGCTGAAAACAAATATAAGGTGTGCTGCACAACAGAAACACTGAGAAGTTTAGATTCAATAAAAATAGACGTATCATGGTCGAATAGAGGAGAGATGAAATACAGTCATAACTTCATAGTCATAATACTAAATGTAAAACCTTCTTCTATGTCGGATATCAAGGCTGTCGGATTGTCAAGACGGAGGTCCAGATACGAGGAGGGCTTGATGCTGGAAGGCTCATTAGTTGTTCATTATTGTTCATAGTTGTTATAATAACTAGTAGGGCTGGTCCCAATAGAACTTTCTGCTCTCTGGATGTTCAGGGTCAACTAATGATGAATATCAGAATATTCTGTGTGGTCGGGGAACACTTCCACCCCGGGGCAGCGCTCTGACGGGGTGGAAGTGTCCAGAACACACAGGCAGTACTTGGCTGCTGATGCTAGTTTAGTTAGCGCTCACACTTCTGTTTCCTCCATCGGTGGCGGCGGGGGAGTGGCA
>NW_007578117.1:116505-152685 GCF_000690725.1 Stegastes partitus | reverse complement strand
CAGGGATCTTCTAGCTGTGAGGCGACGATGCTAACCACTGATCCACCTTGAAGCCCCAGTTACTAGAAAGCATACCAGGGATCTTCTAGCTGTGAGGCGACGATGCTAACCACTGATCCACCTTGAAGCCCCAGTTACTAGAAAGCATACCAGGGATCTTCTAGCTGTGAGGCGACGATGCTAACCACCGATCCACCTTGCAGCCCTGGGTCATACTTATATAATGTTTTCTTGTTGGGTTTTTTTTAATTAGGTTCCAAAGGGTATTTCTCATGTACCAGTTCACACACACTCAGCACTACAGTAATGGTGGCTGAGCTGAAGCCAGCCTCCCTCAGGGAGCAACTTGGAGTTCAGCGTCTTGCCCAAGGATGCTCCTGCACATGGAGCAAATACCCTGGTGGTGAATGCAATTACTGCAGGGTCAGTAGTTCTCAGCCATTTGACACTCCAGTGATGTTGCACCAGGGTGTACTCACTTCTGCTGTACACTGCATAAATTAGTGTTTATTGTTTTATTATTGCTTACTCAGTTCTTATTCTACATCACACAGTTAAAGGAGTGTGTGTGTTCTTTCCCTCCAGACTTGTTTAAACCACGCCTGTCGCCACAAAAACCCAAACTAATAAACATAGGAGTAGGCTGCTGCATCCAAGATGTATGTTTTCCATATCCAGGCCCAAGCTTGAGCGAGCAGCAGTGAAGCTGTTTGTTCAGTACATTCAGTATGACTAATACGCTCATCACTCAACCAAATGATATGTTGTCAGTGATCAGTCATTCCACTTTGTCTTCAGAAACACGATCATATACGTAAGTTTAAAAGATTAAGAAGGAAATTATATCACCATCCCAGCCTCTGTGCCGGGCTTCATGAACTGATGTGATCACAGATGTACATGTGGGAGCTTTTAGGGAGCACCTGCCAGAGCTGCAGCATCACTCTCTTCCATGTGAGCAGATATTTTACAGTTGAGGGTTTGTGAGGGTTGACTTTTTTATATATCTATGTGCAACGGAGTTTCAGGCTTTGAGTTTCCACGCTCTCTTCCTCTCTCTCTCTCTCTCTCTATCTATGTAGGGCAGCCCATGGATCAGCTGACATCCCCATCCTCCCACATACCCACACAATCTTGTTAAAGCATGCAGTTAATCTGAAGAGGAAAAGGACTCTCTTCACAAGCAAGCGGCGCTTTCATCACCCTATTGTATTGCCCACATGACATTGTCACACGAATATTGGATTCTCCCAAAACTCAGGTGCTAAGCTGAAGCAGCACCCTGATGCTGGCGCTGCCCGGCGTCTTTGGACTTTGTAAACTGGGTATTATCTGGCAGCATAGATGGCGTTGTGTCGCTGGAAGAATTAACATCTCAGTGGGGACTCTCCACTATTATTTCCTCTTCTTTCTCTTAAAAGTTGGCTCTGCCATCAATAATTTAGACCAACGTGCCGCCACAGAGGAAATACAGTAATGCTCTCCAGCAAATGCTTCAGAGGTAGCCTACAGTCATCGTTTTAAGATAATCGTGCTCCTAATCTATGCATTTTCATAGTCAAGCACAGACAGCAGAGAGAGAGGAAAGCACACTAATGCTCTTCTTCTCTCTTCTCTGCCTCTTTCTATCTCTGTTTCATCGACAGCTCATTGGAAACAAAGAGGGCCCACTCGTTCAGAGCCTCAGCTCCTATCGCCGTCTTGCAAGCCAGGTGAAGTGCAGCAATTTGATGAACACAGATACAGGGCCGTGCTGGATTGGCCTCTGATTGAATTGCCACTCGCTGCCGTTGCTGCTCTTCATTCCCAACCTGCCCAACACGGTGTACGAGACACAGAAAGAGAGGGTCATCCATAAATGCAGGAGGCCTGCATCCTTGCCCTCATTTGACAGGAGGAGTATTGTCTGGCTGGAGTGGGGAGGAGGGGAGGTGGTGCTGCAGCTGTTTGTCCCGCCGTAAAGTGCCTCGAAACCTTGAGACTCCGGGCTTCGGCTCAAACATTTTCTCTGTCCTTGCAGGCTCTCAGAGAGTCTCTCGCTTTTGTGGGCTGAGGAGAAATATCTCAAAAGCACCTTCCATCTCTCAAAAGAGAGAAAGTGAGAGCAAATCATGTCGAGCTTAAACAACTCCCACATAATCACGAGTGTGCTTTTTCAGACATAATAAAAATGCAGTGAGCTCTCAAACAGGCTTCCACGGGCTGATTGTGCTCGAGAGGAAAATGAACCTTGGAAAGTGAAGCGAGCCTCTTCACCAGCCTCTTGTTGTACTTTATGAGGTGTCTTTAGATTGACCAATCTGACCGGTATTTACATATTCGGTGCCTGAAGGTGACTAAATCTTTCATATTCAGTCATCACAGACGCCCCTGCTTCCTCGCTGTAGCACCAGGTCTCACAAAGAGACACAATGAAGGAGATTTTCACACCCAAACCTAACAAATGCTGAAGTTGAACACCGCCACCGTTTTGCTGTGCTGCTGCCTCGTAGCTCTTCCTCCTGTAACTCTCATGCATGTACCAGACGAGTTGTGTGCTGTGTCTTGGTTGACTTGGCAACACTGCCATCTCATGGTGATCAGAGTAAAACAAAGAGCACCGTGTTTCTCTGAATGTCTTTATTAGAACAAGTTCATTAACTAAAAACACATGTTATCATCCACTTCAATCATTTATTTCAGTAAATATTGTCTCTGGTCGGTGCCGTCATCACCACCTTTATTTTAATAAAAACACAAACAGCATTATGAAATCACAGCACAAAGCACAAAGCTGCATTCATGTGGCTTCCCTGTTAATTCATTCATATAGTACAGAGAGTGACAGCTCCAGTTAAACTTGTTGGACTTATTTTTTGGAGTGGAGGAATCTCCTGTGGCTGAAACACCACTTTTCATGAAAGGTTTTATCAAAGGGAGTTGCATAAATGTATCTCTGATCTTTTCAGCAGGGACCTCTTCTCTTCTCTTGTGGTCTATTTCCAGTTGCTGAACCTCCAGAGAGCCGAGACTGTCTCTGAACGGGGCTGAGATGCAGGAGATGGCAGATAGCTTCGACTTGTCTCTGGGTGTGTGTGAAAGCCATTTCCTCCCCCCGAGAGCCAAAGTCATGCCTCACGGCATTTTGAGCCTTTCTTTACCTGGACACCTCTTTGATCTTCCTCCCTCTCTGTCCCTTTATCCATGTCTATATGACAGCTCTGCTCTCCACAGCACTCCTCTGCTCCTGCTTCCTCCTCCTCCTCCTCCTCGTTGCCCTCCTGGTTCTGACACCGGAGCATCAGAGCAGCACACCTCTCTAACCCCGAGTCTCCCACCTTCTGCTTGCACTGAACCACAAAGATTCTGTAAAACTCCAGAAGGACAATCAGGATGTTTTTGCAGGTGAAGAAAATCATGAGCTGGTTCAGTACCTGCTCTTGGACCATGAGGTAGATCCGGTAAAGCAGGAACGGGCCGTCTTGGAGTCCAACCGTGAGCAGCAAGCTCCACACTTCACTGGAGCAGCAGGAAGCAAATGAAGGCGGAGCTTCAGGGCAGCAGAGGAGGGCGCCCATTCTCCTCTGAGGAGGCTCGTCCTTTGTGGGCCGGGTTTGTGTCAGAACCAGAGGAAACTGCATGAGCGCCCAAGAAAAGAGGGCGAGGCCGAGGATGACCACCACCTGGTTGGTTTTAACTTCAGGCTCCTTGAAGGTGTCAAAGATGTCCAGGATGTCGGCGCCCAGCCCCACGTAGACCATGAGGAGCTGCGAGAGCTGGTCACGTGACATGTCCCCTTTGGGCATTAGCCAGCGACCCAGAACCAGCACTATGAGCATGGTCTGCTCCAGGCCCGCCACCCAGTTCTCTGGGTCCAGCTCCACAATGCCCTGGGTGACGGAAACAGGGAAAGCATGTGCAAAGATTCACATCATGAATCCTCTTTACAATAGAAATGCTGAAACACTGAAGGTGTGCAGGAGAGTAAATTAATCACACTTGATGTCTTTTGATTTGGCTCCTCATCGTGTCGAGGTTCATTCGGGTTATCCTCACAGCACCACTTGACGTTTCACATCAGTCCTGAAACACTACGTCTTCAACTTTTAAAAGCTGCCACCCAGCCTCGAGTACAGCCAAGGGGCAAAAACTCTCCCAAATCCTACATGAAAGAAGCTGCACTAAAACGATCCCAGAAGGGGAGAGATCTGAGAGTTTCTCAAGCAGGAGCCTATCTGGACTTCATCTCAATGTGTCTATTACACATTTCCTGCAACTAATAGTTTATCCACCCTCCTTGCTAGATTTAAATCTTATCTGATATCAGGTGTTGCTTTAATGTGGCTGCGTGGAGGGCGAGGCGGGGGAGGGCTGTTTTGTGGCGGGACACCTACCGCTGTGATGGGGATGTGAGCCAGCAAATGAAGCTGGTGGCCTGAGGAATTGTTGACGGGCAGCTTGGACTGTAGCAGGCTCAGCTCCAGGAACCAAATGGACGGGATGACAGTACTGAGGTAGAGGAACACCATGGGGGAGAACCTAAAAGAAGACCACCAGTGGAGAGGGATGGAGGGTGGGGGGCGGGGAAAGGTGGGGGTAGGTTATTTTTAGCGACATGCCTTTTTTTTCTCGCCACCCGCTAAAGAAGAAAGAGTCGCTCTTTTTTTTTTTTTTTCCCAAAAGAAGCATCGAATTTCAGACAGGCAATTATTCTCATCATATATGCAAATCCCACTTGACAGTGCAAAGCCTTCTCCATGAGGAGAGAACTTCAAAGTAAGACTCAGGGAGAAAGAGAGAGGCTTGAAGAAAGCTTGTGTCTGAGGACGTTCAGTCCGTGTGTGCCGCAGAACTACAGCTTTTGAATAAGACATCGCTTGGTGCTGAATGAGGTGTGACACTAAACGCTCATATCCATCTGAGGCTCGCGTAATAAAGGCTGACGTCAGCTTATGTTTACTCCAGCCAAATTTTTTTTTTTTTTTTATATAAGCTAGGTGGTCAGAAATTACTCACTGGACACATTTTCTCCATGACTGCATAGGAGAGGCTGTGACAGAGACGTGATGGCACAGTATCAGCTCAGTGAAAGACAGGGCAATAACACGGCAGAGGAATAGATTTGTTTTTGATAGACAGTGAAGGAGAGAAGGAGCTGCGAGAGATAACAGAGAATATTATAGGCCTTACACAAGCTGCCTCTCACAGCCCTGGGCAGATGGGTTGTAAAATGTTCACACAGTTACACGTTCAGGAGTTATTTACTCCCAACAGAAAACAGGTTTACAAAGTCTGCCGACAACATCTCAATCCCCAGTCACCCCTTTAAAAGAGAAGGACCGGTGCCTTATACCGGCTGGTTTATCCCACAAACACATTCACGGCTCATACAGGAGATGTAATTATGTAAATGCATGAGTTATATTTTGCTATTTAATCATTAAAGTAAAATTTAATTATAACAACAAAAAGTAAAACGAGATAAATAACGTTGCAGTAATGCTGTGATTTCCGTCCGTGCACGGAGGCGACACTTATCTTCTGAGTGACTTTGCACATTCAGCTTTAATTTGCACTGTGAGCATTTTATCTTATCTCGATTCTAAATCTTTTTTTTTTTTAATTGTGTTTTTCTTGCCTACCTCGGTGTAAGTTATGTGTGTTTGGGGATATCTGAATTGCAGCAGCAACACGGCAATTTCCCCGAGGAATCAATAAAGTCTTTAATCTATAACCTATCTAAAGGGACATTCCCACTGTTTCATAGTCAAGGACTTGTAATGAGGAGCGCTGCAGGACATGGTCAGGATGTTTTGTTTTTAATTCCTTCATTTTTGACCGAATGCACGCAAAGCTGATGACATGTCAGTCAGCCTCAGTTCTACTGTGTGTTTAGTGCTGATTCACAAATGTTGCTATGAAGTTAAACTAAATATGATAACATTATAACACTAAGAAGGTGACCATGTTGTGCTACAGCTGCCATCACTACATCACTCTTCTTATTATTACACCTTCTTTTGGTGGGAAAATTACGTTGCAGGAGCACAGTTTCACTTGTTATAATATCAGTACAGCCGTGACTCAATAATCCGACACTAAATGTAAAACCTTCTTCTATGTCAGATATCAAGGCTGTCGGATTGTCCAGACGGAGGTCCAGATACGAGGAGGGCTTGATGCTGGAAGGATCATTAGTTGTTCATTATTGTTCATAGTTGTTATAATAACTAGTAGTTCTGGTCCCAGTAGAACTTTCTGCTCTCTGGATGTTCAGGCCCAATTAATGATGAATATCAGAACATTCTGTGCGGTCGGGGGACACTTCCACCCCGGGGCAGCGCTCTGACGGGGTGGAAGTGTCCAGAACACACAGGCAGTACTTGGCTGCTGATGCTAGTTTAGTTAGCGCTCACACTTCTGTTTCCTCCATCGGTGGCGGCGGGGGAGTGGCAGATACGCTCCACCGTTACCATCCATGTTTACTTCCATAAACACTGAGCACGCTCGCTGCGTGTGACGTCGTCGTGTCCTCTTGTGCGCATGCGGGACACTTTTGGCTCGTATGAAGTTCACACAGCAGATCACATACAAGTCGCATTGAAGTGGAAACGTGAAGGAAGTCACAAAGAAATCCTCATTGAGCATCAAGTCCTGCAGTGTGAACGTAGCCAATCTGTGGGATTGTTCAGTCAGATAATACGCCGTCATCCTGATTGGTGACATTAAATGTCATGTCGGAGTCACAATCCAAGGCTGTCGCTATGTTAAGGCTGTTTTTATGGGTTCTGTTGGTTTTTCCTAAAAACCTGTCAGATAGCAGGTTTAGGATTGTTAAGGGTCGATTATCCAGTCATGACTGTGTTTTAATTACACATATATATTACACAATATTACATTTTCTGATCAAATGCAAAAAGAGCAACTGAGAGAATGTATTTATTTTTTATTTGTAGCATTAATAATAGAAGCTGTTTCTAAAACATGCAGTGAATGATTGATTTATCTTGTTTTGCACCACATAAAGCTGCGTCTGCACACTTCCATCTTCATCAGTGCAGCTGTCTACAGTTTGCGTTTTACTCGCGCTGTAAACATGAACTGAGGAGCGTATTTGTAGGTTATTTGGACGAGTCTATTTACATCAGAAGTGAATAAGACCCTGTGCAATATAGATAATAAAATGTCGTCTCCCCAACACCTGATTCAGTCCTGCAGCCTCGTATCATCTCACTCCTAACTTCACTACTTGGACTGTGGACTGTCGTTGTGGCCAGCTTGACTTAATGTGTTCCCAATATTCATCTGGCTTCTTCTCATATTCTTTAGCAAAGCTTCATTTTGCAGGTTTAGTGCTGTTTCTTTGTTTTTTTCCACACAGTTCATGCAATGAAATGTCCTTTTAGGGCGAGGTTTTTATTCCTGGATGACGCCTGTAGAGGTTGATGTTGTGCAATGTTCTGTCTGAGCTGTCACAGAAACGTTCATTTCTACCGATAACCCTTCTGCCAAGTCTGAAGCACTCACCGCTCTGTTTTGTGTCCCTGAATGCCTCCTGCATAGAAACACAAAGATCTGCTGTACTGAAGCTACTCCTTAATGTAGGCAGCGTGTTATTACTGCTGCTTGTCCTGCTGCTCCTGGTCTGCTCTGGTTGTTTTTTTTTCCACTATTCAATGATTAAAATCAATAAAAACACATATTTGCTGCCTGGTGTAGCCGACCAGCCTCGTCCTGACATGAAAGCTACGGACGTGTTACCATTTCCACTCCGCATGACGGGTGCATCTCAGAGTGACCGCCATTTCCACGCCCAGCAGAGCCACGCCCGTCAGCAGCAGCCAATAGAGAGGCTCCCCTTTAACGGCCACCACACGCCACACCGTCACCACCCCGTGGACCGCAAACAGGAAGCGGCTCAGCAACGCCAACAAGACGTTCAGGAGACGACACATCGTGCACCATCAAAAACCTGCGTGGGAGATAGTTCTGTTATATATCAGAAGGTTTAATGATGATGGAAATATCCTCCTAAAAGCCAAATAGAGATGTTGTGGAGTTTAGGATTTAGTCCCTGAGACGTCTGCTTTCCTATTAGATTGTTGTTTTGGCTCAAAAATGAGTAAAAATCTGTGCAAGCTGCATCACACACGCATCAAAACCCAGGTCAGCCTTCATTACCAGTTACTATTGCATGATGTCTGGGTGTGCAAACAGAGCTCGCCGTCAGTTCTACAGCAGGATGAAAGCTTCTGAGCTACAGTCAATATTAAAGGACTCCTGGAGGGTTTGCTCGTACTTGATCCCTGAATCTCGGTGGATTATTGAAATGATTTATTACTTGAAAGTGGTGGTAAAATGTGGACAGCCTGGCTGACTGTTAAAATGTTTACCGTGTAACCTGGACCGATTCCAGCCAGTCAGAACCCTCTCTGCATTACAATAGCTGCTGTCAGTGTCCACACCTTCACTACATTTATAAATGCAAATTACCAAAAGATCACCACCCTGTTTTTTCTCTCTATAGTAGTTAACGGATCATTCATTAATGCTTTATAAGTTCGTTATAGATCTTCAATGAGAACAGCTTCCTGGTCTCACTGGTGAACTGAAGAGCTTAAAAGAAGCTTGTGTTGGAGAACAGACATTTCTCACAACCTGGCAACCCAAAAACATTTTCCACAGAACGTATATTTTGAGCCTAAAGCAGCACTGAAATGTCTTTTATTCTCGAGCGAAACTCCTGCTGATAGAAACAACCGATCCATGACATTAATTGAATTAGACATGAATTCAGCTCAGGTCTCGCTGTAACTGTTATGTTCTGCATCAAAAACAAAATGTGCCGTGTTGCTGTGCATATTAATAGACTGAACAGAATCCATGCAGTGTGATGTATAATGCAGTCGCATGCCGTACAAACCTACAGAACGAGCCCTTGCTGAGTTTCTTTAGTGTATGTCCCAGGAGTTGGTGGAAAGTGGCGATCCCACGGCAGTCACACGCTGCGACCCGGCCGCTATCTGTCTGCCTTTTAAATGGCAGCCGCCCCCTAGACCGGCTGGAAAACCAGACATGTCAGAGCTGTGTGTCCAGTGGGGAGTGACTACTGGAGTATCAGTGAGCGGTCGTGTGATCCATGTGTGTGTCTCCGTCCCCCCGGTGCCACGGGAGGAGATAACGCTTCCTGCCCCTTGAGCCCACATCTTCATCGCCATCCGTCATGATGTCACCTTCCCTGGCCTAGAACAAAGTTATCTTCCTGGGAGAACCCAGGCGGCCACGGTCCCTGTTCAGAGCCCAGCCGGCCCTGCCCTGCTCCCACCCATGGCCTGCACTGTCTCTGCATTGTTGGCCCTGATAACAGCCTCGCTCCCTCGCCTTTGTGCACACAAAAACACGGAGCAACAAGAGGAAAAGGAGACGCCGATGGCCCCCTGAGCGATGTGTGGGTATGTTGCTGCTATTGCATCAGAATGAGGATGCTGCGTGGGCCGACGCTGTCCAGAACCGTCAGGCCGCTCAACGCTAAAGTGGAGCAACGACACATGACTGACAAGATGCTTTTTATAATTTGGTCAGTGGGTAAAATCTAAACTAATTTTATCAGCACAGAGAGGACGCTGCTCATTTCTGTCACTGAGGCCTTTTTAAACCTGCTTTACATGTGTTTTTTTTTTTTTGTCCGTTTGGAGGCAGCAGAAACAGCAACGTATTCAGAACATATGCATCCAGCAGGAGCATTAGCTCACGTGTCCGTCTAAGCATCTTCCCTTCAAGCTCTGTTTTAGTCTCCACCTATCTGTCTCTGCCTGTACAGCTGAGTATTTCCCCCCATTTTGGCTTTTTTGTTTTTCAAAAGATGTCCTCAGCAACACAGCCACGCTCCAGTTTCATCCTCGGCTGCTGTTGCCATGGAGAAGAAGGCAGCGAGAGGAGCAAATCACACAACACCACGCCGATACAGCTGAGGACAAAACGCAGCTTTACGGGTGGACGTGCACACCTCGGTTGGACATTTGTCAAAGAAGCAGATGTTGTCCAACACATTCCCAGTCTTTTGTGCTGATGTTTTGGGTTCCACGCTGAGTCGAGCTGTTGGAGCGCTCCGACTGTGAGTCACATTATGTTGTGTACAGGAAAAATTAAGATGATTACCAGAGGATGCAGGGATTGTCACAGAGCCAGCGCTGCAACGGAGACGGTACTGGCCTCTCCTGAAACCAGTTTCCAAGTTCAGACAAAGGACAGACAGAAGTATGGAACTGTTAATTCTTGATCTGTAATAACTGACACGTCAATTACTGTTGATTTTGAACATAATGCATGTGCAAAGTAGCATCTGCCTGTTTTTAATCACTCCTAACAACCGTGGATTTATTGTTCAAGTGATCATTTGCAGTCAGGAGAGAGAGACACACACAGGTAGTGGAGGAAGTCCTTTAATGGTGAGGAAACAGGCAGAACTGCAGGAGGAGATAAGACACTCCAGACGGTGTCCTTAAAAATGAACTGAAAAAAGAAATGGGTGGAGGACCAAAGGAGAGAGAGAGAAAAAAAAAAAAGGAGAGGGGATAGCGAGGGTGGGGAACAGGGTGAATGAGTTATCAGCCATGCAGAATAGCAGAACACCTCATCGCCGTATCCTCCGGTCTGGGTGGTGTTTTTCTGAGATAACTGGGGTTTTACTGAAGACTTCGAGTCAGTCGGACTAACTTGTTGTGATTTTGTTTAGAGGAGAACTTGTGTTTGATGAGTTCTTGGGAGTCCTGTGTTCAATATACACACCAGGATGGCATCGTGGCTGCTAGTCAGACTGTACTCACCGGGTCTGTGAGCCTCCAACAGGCAACATAGTCCGTCGCCTTTGTACAACACGATTTGCATTTAAACATATTAAAGTCCTCTTAACACTTTTTTAAACTCATAACCACTTCCATTAATTTTTCCTTATTCACAGGCTGCTATTTCCACTGAAGTTTTTTTTTTTTCTTTTTCTGTTTTTTTCGTCTTAGCTGTGGCCTGCAGTATTCTTCAGCTGCACCACTCTGCCAGCATTACAGTGGCACAGCTCCAGCAGTTTCTTATGTACAGCTCTGGATGGCAGCCACACACACAGACCTGCTGCCTCCGCCTCACATGGTGTAGGCCACCCAGTAGATCACGTTCACCACGGCGAACGTGAACGGGAACACGGCCCTGGCATAGATGTCGATGGTGTCCGCGTCGATGGGCTTGCAGACGCACTTGGAGCAGCACTTCTTTTCCTCCTCGGTCTCCTCGACCTGCTTGGATCGTCTCCTTCTCGGTTCGGCCTCCTCTGTGCCGCCCTCACCGGGGATTTCGCTGCCCGAGCGCTGGGCCCGGCCGTGGCGGTTAGAAATGACCACGCCCTGATTCATGCCGGTGACTGACAGGGAGAACAGAACCATGGCTTGTTTTCCATTCTTCACAATAGACTGTAGAGACACAGAGAGAGAAGAATGAAAGCACCATGTGAGGTTTAACCTGCAAACTACAGTGTAGATAGGAAGACCTGAGCTTCTCTACGAAGACATGAGCCGCCCTGACAACATCCATCCATCATCTCTACACCTTAGTCCTCACTAGGGTCATGGGGGGCTGGAGTCTATCCCAGCTGACTCAGGGTGAAGGCAGGTTCACCTGGACAGGTAACCAGTCTATCACAGGGCTACACTTAGAGACAGACAACCAAGCACACTCACATTCACACCTACGGACAATTTACAATCACCAATTAACCTCAGCATGTTTCTGGACTGTGGGAGGAAGCCGGAGAACCCGGAGAGAACCCACGCTGCACGGGGAGAACATGGAGACTCCACGCAGGAAGATCCCGGGTGTCCTCACCGGGACGCCAACCGGCGACCTTCTAGCTGTGAGGCAACGGTGCTAACCACTGAGCCACCGAGCAGCCCCCAAACAAGATTTGTGAAATTCGGCTCTCATTGATGTATGACTTATGTATGAGGAAGATTAATCACTGATGCAAACATGTTCTTGCCATCACCATCGACTATGACGGTTAAACATCGTAAACTTTACTCATTTCAACTTAAAGGATAGAGAATAAAACAAACTTTCCTCATACCAACCACTGCAAAACAAAACAGAACAAACTCCACGGAGCTGAAAGCAGCACCAACGTTTTCTTATTCTACTTCTCTATATATATATATATATATTTTTTTTTTTTTAAGCTAAATTAGATGCTTTGCAAATTTTGCATCTGTCTTCTCCGACCACAAAAACAGTGAAAAAAAGTAGTTTTGTAGTTTTTGTGCTACTAATATTACACAAAGGATTTAAATCTCTGCTCCTAAAAACTGCATTTTTAACACTTTTTTCACTGAAAACACCAGTGACATGCTTTAACTTAACCTGTTCAGCCCTGAGCTGTTTTTCAGGCCTCTGCAGTTACATACCCATAAATAATAAAACAGTTTATCTCTGCAACCACAAGGTCTGTTTGAATAAGTCTGGTGTCACAATAAAAGGAACACTGGTAAGATCAGACGTAAGGCTGCATCTCCGTCATGATTGGTCGGTTTCAGTGCTTGACACCGCCTTCGAATCATTAGAGCCAATGGAACATAGCAATAGCCACCAGAATGAGATTGACAGCGCTGTTAGCCAATCAGAATCAGGCCTTCAAAAGACGCCCGGAATGATTTCAGTGTAACACAGGAAGTAGTACTAACTGGTTCTGGTGTGGATTTACAGATGAAACAAACTTTTCATGGCTGAACAGCTACAAGGTAAGAGACATGTTACAGCTCCAGTTTGGGTTTGTGCTGTTCTTTGGGTTGTTTCTCGCTGATGCTTTGATGGACATGTCTGGACTCTGTGGACCGTCTGCTTTGGTCTGAGGCCTTGTTGGAGCGTTTAGCATAAAGTACGTAAGAAATGTGGCCAGTGGGTCGACTGGGAGGCGCTATGTCGATGTCCATGTGTGATAATTCATTTAGTTGGTGTTTGAGGTGTGTTTGGGGCGTGTAGACATGTCTGATAGGTTCTGGTAGCCCAGGTTCTGCTGTTTAATGAGACGTGCAGCATCACTATAGTCTGTCATGATGAGTGCTTTGTTTCACACTATGTCTTTGTGTGAAGCTTCAGGGGTTAGTGCGGTTCTGCATGTTGTTACTGGATCACTTAGCACCACAGAAGAACTTTACTGGTGTTTTTAGCTTCTTTCATTTTACCAGTAAACACACCTGTTCTGCATATTTTAAACATCATAACTTATTTTGACACTGATGAATGACGGTCCAGAGCAGTTGTGTAGATTATTTGGCAGCTCCTACATAATGAAGTCTTTACGTCTCAGGTTTGAGGTTGAACTAGTCCAGACATCCAGACATTAGCTCCACATGTTTCTGAGAACATCACCTTGTAATAGTTTAATGTCAAGCTGGGTCTGCTCACTTTGTCAATCACACCAGGTCATATTTTAATCACGTCCCTCGTCATCATACATCTGGCAAGTCATCAGGTTTGTTTCATATTTCTGAATTCATACAAACGTCAATGTACAGAAAGTGCAGTCGGTGTTATTGTGACTTCAGCTGAGACACACATCAGCAACACAAGAAGCAGACGGATGATTTCCCTGCAGGGTGTAGCAGTGCCTCTCATCACACTAGTCTCCTATTACGCTCTGTCCAGATCCGTTGTCTGGCTGAAGGTCAGTGGGATGGATGCTTGTCAACGCCAAGGCTCGGAGGCCCGGCCCGGCTCTGTGTTTGCAAGGTGTGCACATTACTCACAGCACCCCCTGTTGTTATCTTCAGTCACGAGCACATGATGGGAATGATTTCCTCACCTCAGAGCTGAGCTTGTTGGCCTTCACCTTGGCCTTCTCTTTAAGCCGGTAGTCGGCGTTGTAGTGAGCGAAGGCGTACTCGATGAGCGCCGCGAACACAAACACGTAGCAGATCCAGAAGTAGACGTCTAACGCCTTGATGGCCGACGCCCGGGGCAGAGAGGAGCGAGCGCTCACCATCAGCGTGGTCATGGTGAGGACAGTCGTGATTCCTGTGAATAGAACAGAACCACAGTAACGTACGATTAGTCTCACATAGACAGAGAATGGTCTGACTGCATCTCATCATCGTTCTGCTAACGGGGGGTTACCCCCTTGGCTTTTTTTTTTTTTTTTAAGCATTCACAGTCATAGCAGGCAGAGTTAAGTGAAGGATACAGCAGCAGTATTCCTGCAACCCAGTGAAGATAGGAACTGTTTTGGTGGACGTGTCATTAAATGGATAATGTGCCAAAGAAACGAGCAGGCCTGTTTTACTTCATGATCCAAATGGTCTGACTGCCCTCATCGTTCTGCTGTAGGGAGAAAAAAACATGCTCTGGCTCGTCTGTTTAACTTTAAACCAATCAGCATGGTCCTGGGTGGTGCTCAGCCCAGGAGGCTACAGCAGAACAGAGATGGAGGGCCTGTTTTGGTGGAACGTGTCCATGCAGGGAGGCTAGTACCGCCGATAAATAGGATGATTTACTGAGTGACTGGAAGGAAAAGTCAACACGGGGTGCCACTTGAGACCGGCTTCAAAAGCAAGTCAGTCCCTGTACGGCATGCAAAAGTGTCCAAATAAACAAGTTAACAGCCTGCTGGAAAAGAAATGTCTCTATAACCTAATTCCCTGATTGTGACAACTATAGCTCACTGGTTTAAACTGTATTAATGGTGAAACAATTAACGGCGTTGCCACTTTAAGGGACAGTTTGGTACCGTCGTAGGTCAGTCTATGGACCAGGCACATGTGCATGGTCAGCCTCAGCTTCAACCATGCTCCATACTTTAGATCATTTTTGTATTAATTGGGAGTTAGAAGAAGTATTGCCAAGATGATGATGATGGCCAGAGCCACCATAATGAGCTTCAAACCTGCTCCTCAGGAAACCTGTGGGTCACATCATGGAGGGTTCCTCCATCTAATACAGTCTATGTCAGAACCAAGCTGGACTATCTTACTGGGGCGGCTGTGGCTCAGGTGGTAGAAGTAGTCGGTCTTTGATTGGAGGATGTGAACCTGTGTCATGGTCGTTGTGTCCTTGGGCAAGACGCTTCACCCACGATTGTTTGAGGTGGTGGTCGGAGGGCAGAATGGCAGCCAGGCCTGTGTCAGTCTGCCCCGGGGAGCTACCACCAGGATGGATGTGTGTGAATGAATAACAGTGTAAAGCGTCTTTGAGTGTCTAGAAAAGCGTTATATAAATCTGATCTATCATTATTATTATACGATCCAAATCTTTATCAGATGTTTCCATGTTCAGCATCTTGGTTGCTGATCACTCATTGTTGTTTCCTCTAGTGAAAAGCTTTTTGCACACAAATAGCAGACGGGGAGGAGAAAGGTAGTCGTATAGCCTGAGTCTACATCCTAGGCCTCCAAACTATGGCAGTCGTTGCCAAGCTGTTGATCCTCTGATACGCCGCAGTATTTAAAATATCTCAACAACTATGGCTGAGCAGCACCAGCAGGTCCAGGTTGTCGTTTATCCAGCTTGTTCTAAATGGACGTTAATGTGTAGTGATCGCTGTCTGACGGGTTTCATCTTCAAACTTTACACTTTATTTAGCTGTTGAATGTTGTTTTATCCAGTATTCAGCAAGTTGTGCCATCGAAACACAATATTAAAGGAGTTAGGAGTGATTAAAATATAAAAGGCTTAACCTTTTTAGGAGATGAATGAAAACAAAGTCAGAAAAGAAACAAAGAGAAGAGAAGCTCAAATAGACTTAAACTAATACCAACCTAAGGAAACACGAGCAGGGACTGCTGATTGGCTGATCCAAAAGGACACCCAAGACATGGCAACCAGTAATATTGAAGGCATGTACGACTGGATGATGTAGACGCCCCGATTACGTCTCAGCTGGAAGCGAAGGCTGAGCCTTGGAAATCGTCCCGCTGGGAAGCAGAAGAAAAAGAAAAACAAGACACCCTGTTTATATGCTTAACTCAAGAAGCTAATTACCCATCATGAAAGTGTCTATTGTTCTTCACAGGCGCTGGTGTTTGGAGCATCTTTCTGTTAACTCAGGCCCCTCGTGGCAAAATTGAAGATGTAAGACATAAATGATGTTGCAGGCTGCATCTCCACAGCAGCAGCAACTCCTGTCATCTCCTCAGTCTCCTGCCCGGCTCAGCAGCACGTCTGTCTTCATCCATTCCTTCTATGCATAGAATATAACCGGGAAAAAAATAAAAAATCTTGCTTCAAAAAGAATGTGGAGAGTTCTCCAGCACAAGAGCCAAGCTACTGGAAATAGTACACGATGTCCAAAACACTCAGGGCGCTTGAGCTGCTCCAGAACGGCTACACTAGCACCAACTGAAGAAAAACAGAAGAAGAAGAAAGACGCTCACCTGATTTGAAGTTCATCATCTCCGTGACAAAGCGGTAGTCCGTGATGGTGAACTGGGAAAGCTCCAGTTTGTCCAGGCCGTGGATGTGCCGCTGACTCTCTGACCAGTGATACACAATGTCCTCTGAGGAGTAACCGTCTGGAACAAAGAGAAAGAAAAGACGTAGAACAACAAGACATTTCGTCCAGCTGACATTTTGTGCACCGCAAGGTTTGGAGAATTTTTTTCTCCTCAAACTGAGAAATGAGGGAGTTTGTAACGCGATAACCTTTAATAAATGTCAGAGTTTGAACATTGAAATATTACAGCAATGAAACTGAGATAACATTTTATTTCCAAAAAGGACGGAGAAGAAATGGTAAATGTTTGAGATCTCAACTTACAGCTTTCCAAGTCCAGCATGCACTCCTGTTCGTCCATGGGATACTTGGTGAGGTCCATGTCGCAGGCCACCGTCGAGGTGATGCTGGGAGCAGAACATCTGAATCAGAACCTCACGTACATGCCAACATGGTTACACCAGTTTAGCCTGGGGGCCTGCACTACGGAGCAGGGTTTAAGGTTAGCGAGGTGACTTTGGGTTGAACGGGACATCGGTTCCCCTCTTACCGAGATACGTCACCATGGTAACTGCACTACCAACCCAATGTGTTGTTTACCAGATAACAGAATAAAAGCACCACAGACTGACTAATCTGTTGAGGAATGGCTCTTTGTGCCGACAGCGAGAGGGTCTCGTAGGAGGACAAGAGTTTTTAGAAAATGCCTTTTCTTTCCCTGATGAGTGCAGATACAACAGGTATGGGCTTTAAGTGGACGGAGCTTCTTGTTTTAGTTTTTGTGTGATGAGAGCAAGATACTGTACAGAAATATAATCCCAACATAGAGACTGATAAAACACCGAAGCCCTGCACTGGTTGACCTGATAAGATTTGCAGAAAGCCTGCTCTGAATTATGTTTTAATATTTGTTGTTTACTTGCTCCGAAGACCATCCAACAGCTCCAGGGCTGCAGCTGAAAGAATCAGGCTAAAGCGTGTCACATGAATAGATCACAGCTCAGCATTTAGCCTTGTGGAGCGCTCGACTACAGCCGGACCTCTTTGTGCTTAATACGGGTCAGCGATAGTGATGAAGTGTTGCTTGTAGTCTGCTCTACATCTTCTAGTTTGTTCTTCTTGTGACGAATATGCAGTTCTAGACCTGTTTGTGATTGTTCGTCTAATCCGAAGCGAACGCCCTCGTAGAATCATGCTCGACGCTAAAGTAAGGCAATTTAGCAACTTGAATTAGTTTTATTTCACTGCTATTTAACTCGTCTTTAAAGTCCGGGGTTTGCTCCTGACAGCGAATGAAAACGGCTTTCTTTTAGACGTTAGCATTAGCTAGCTAACTATACCTGCTGTCATTGTCAAAGCACAAAACTGGTTTCCCGGAGGTTACCTTCATTTAACCAACCTACTGAACTAGACTAGCGCAATTTAGTCCAAAATTAGTCATCGCCAGGCGAACATTTGATTTATAGTCAATCTTTATTTGACCCTTCAGTGACCTTATTGGTCGTCCTGAACGCCACCTCTTTTATGTGTCTAGATTTAAAAACCCTGGGATGACTTATTGAGTCAATAACCAGCTGGGTGTGAAAACTTTCCCTGACTGTGGCTGTTGGGTGAAGCCAGACAGTGAAAGCACATCCTGGGTACGTTGAGCTTCCTGGTCCAGACCCCTGGCATCATAAATCCAATATTGCCTTTTCGTTCAATCATAAGGAAAATATCCGACCCCTCAGTGAAACAGTCCTCTGTGCTGCTCACCAGCTGGTTACTAACTTCTTGTCTTTTCTGACTGGTGTTGAACATACAGGGGATTTTTCACAGATTTCTTTCTGAAAATAGCTCGCATTCAGAAACGACGCTAATGAGAACACTAAGACCGAATCAAGAGCGTAAAGCTGCGGGCAGTAAAATCCAAACAATGACATGAAAGATGCTGAAAATCTGTGTTGAACTAAGAGGGAACTGCAGAGTTGGCTGATAATTGTCTGTCGGCAGAGAAGAGAGAAGACAATAATGTGTTTGTCTGTACCGGCTGCTGTATAGAATGACTCCATTAGGCTGCAGGCGGATTAGCTTGTTCTCCACGGTGACGTCGTGAAACCAAGCAGACTTGGCGTTAACGATGAAGGTGTCGGGCAGCCACAGCTTGTCCACAAAGCGACTGTCCAGACCCAGAGTCTTGTTGGTGTGGTTGTAGGACAGGCGGTCGTCGTGCCAGCTCTGCCGCAGGAACACAGTCATGGTGTACTCCTGTCAGGAACACCAGCAAGTTTAAAGAAAACCAATATCCATATAATCTGATACACAGAGTTAACTCTTCATTAAGAACAAATCTGACTTTTGAAGACAGTGCAGAATCATTTACAGCCGTGACTCGATGATCCGACACTAAATGTAAAACCTTCTTCTATGTCGGATATCAAGGCTGTCAGATTGTCCAGACGGAGGTCCAGATACGAGGAGGGCTTGATGCTGGAAGGCTCATTAGTTGTTCATTATTGTTCATAGTTGTTATAATAACTAGTGTGTTGTTAGAACACGACGCATCGCTGGATAACTGACCAGCGCGATTGTGCACGTTCTGACCACTTCCACCCCGGGGCAGCACTCTGACGGGGTGGAAGTGTCCAGAACACACAGGCAGTAGTTAAGATTATTGATATTGTCTTAGGTGGACGATGGAAAAGTGGGTTTTCTGAAGGTTTGTGAAGACGGAGTTATCTGACTAGGACGGTTACTGTTGCCATAGTGACTCATGAATCGACTGGAGTTGATTGTAAGCTGTGTTGTTGGAAAACAGGCTAAACTGTGAGATGGCTTTGTTGGTTTGTTTAAACTTTTTAATTGCATGTTTCAGACATCATATCTTCTGCTGAGTGTCACTGGTGGCTCTGGACCTGGAGATGTTTATTCACTTTGCTGTTGTCCAATTGGGAAAGATGTTGTTTCTTAGTTGACTTGTGTTGCGTCTATTTGAACGTGTTTTCTTCTGCGGTGACGGGTGCTGCAGTCGTAGGACCACAGTTTTAGGACGCTGGTTTTCATGACACCTGCTGAAGTGGATTTTTAAGAATATTAAAACAAGGTCCACATTTCTGAACAAGATGGAAGCCAATCAATTATCGTTCGCTTCCCAACTAACAACCCAGAACCTGAAAGCACTGTTTGGGTGGAATAAGCCTTTAAAGCCATAAATCATGCAGCATAGCAATCAAAACTTTAGCAGGTGGGGCTGTTGCAAATAAACCAAGTTCAGCGACCCTGAAAGTGCAGCAGAGACGACTGCAGCTCCACATAATGTCGATGGAATCAGAGCCGCACACAGAACCGTCCCACCGGGTTTGGTTCTTAGTCAACGAAATCCGTGAAAGTATGAAATTATCCAACAACTCAGCCGACGTGTCACACGTGTTCTCCAACACCTCAAGTGGGATAAATCAGGATTATGCAAATGGCAAATCTTTGATCTTTACTGCAAAGTGAAGCTGAGCGATGATGGAGGAGAAAAAAGAAAAAAGAGCAGAGAGTGACGGAGTGCTGCTTTACCATGTTGGCCTCGGAGATGTGGTCGATGCTGGCCACCTCGATGGCCATGGCCACGTTCACTGGTGGACCTGCAGAGGAACAAGTGAGAAAACAAGGCAAACCTTCCCCCTCCCACACACACACACACACACTCACACACACACACTCACTCACACACACCTTCTCTGCTCATTCTGAATCCCATCGGTCCCTCCCATCCTCACGCCATCGCCCATCTGTTTCCCTCCCACCCGCCGTCCGCCCACGTCTCAAACACTCCTACAGTGCATGGAGATTAGGCATTATCCAGTTTAACCATGCTAAGTGGCACATCACACTGTGGGCATTCATAAACAGCGCTGGCTTTCATGGACTCGCGCAGAGTGAACTTCTGCCAGCAGCCACACATACACACACACACACACACACACACACACACACAGAGAAATGCAGCGTTTTTGCTCAACAGTTTGCCGTATGATTAGCATGGAGTGGTGATCGGATGCTAGAGGGCAGAAACCACGGGGGAGCTCGATGGTGCGGAACAGAGAGGCTATTTATACCCAACATTGAGGAATCACATATTGCTATTCCCCGTCATTCAACCCCGTCACGCCGCCGTTCCTGGCTGCTTTTATTGACCACACGCTGGATGCATGTGGGGTGGTTTTGCGAAGGCGTGTTTGTTGTGTGTTTAGAGCGTGTGCACAAGCTCCTGTAACAAGTGAGGAGATGCACAGACTGATAGAACACATGCACGGTTTGGAAGTGCAGGTTTGGTCAAATAACTTCACAAACGTGTTGTGCATCATATAAATGCAGTAACGTTTGCACTCTAGAAATCATGACCGCACCTAAAGAAGAGAGCAGAGTAGGAATATGTACTTGACCCCCTGAGGGAAACTCTATAATATCTGGTGAATAAAGTTCCTTTGCTTGTGTTTTCTGAACCCTCTGAACCCCAGAAACCCACCAGCAGGTTTTAATGGTGTGTTGTGTTTTAAAATTCTGCAAAATTACAACATTTATTAGCCAGAAACTGTAAAAACAGGAGGAGCTGCTGGATTTTCAACTTTCCAACTGATGCATCTGTGACCTGCAGCTCCATCTTTAAAGCAGTGGTTCCCAAGCTGGGGGTTGGGACCCCCATGGGGGTCACCAGATCATTGTAAAAATAAATAAAGCCTATATTTATCACATAAATGTGTATCAGGGCTGTCAAAATTAAAAGTGTACACTTCTTCTACTCCTTTTTCAGACTTGTTAATATTATGATTTGATTATGCCATAATATTATTATTCTTTTTTGCTATTTTTTAAATTATTTTCTTTTGTTTTTATATTTTTTCCCCTTCCATTTGTTTGAAATAAATTCAATTCATTCATTCATTCAAAAGAAAATTAACGTGTTAGTGTAAAGAGATGAATCTGTGGTGAATCATTAGTTTTTAACGCATTAATTCATGAAGTTATTAGTCATGATATATTAAAAATTAAATCTGGAGGATCATGAACACAAACTTTTTTGTTGAGTTTGAGAATCGATGCTTTAAAGTGTAAAATTGTGACGTCATTAAAATCAACTTGTGTCACTTTTAAATTTGTCAAAAAAAAAAAAAAAAACATCATCTGTACTAACTATATTCTGTAAAAAACAAAGATTCTGCACTCCTCGGAGCAGCTGTTGAAGCCATTCGTGGTTCAGCTGGAACCAACGTGACCAGAACTTCTGTCTGACCTGCAGGTCAAAGATCTACGTAGTAAAACATCTACAGCATGTCCAGCCGCCTTTGTTTTTTTTACTATTTTGGAGGCACTTGTTTTGATTGCAGACTTTTCCAATTTTTTTGCAAAACAAATATTCAAAGAGCGTCATCTTTAGTTTGTTCTTGTTCTTCTGGTTTACGCCTCTATCACTGCGTTGTGCTGCACAGAACTTTGAGCTCCCTCCTCTTCTAGCTGCTGTTTCCATAGAGACCCAGGACTTTATATCGCAGTGAAAAATGAGCCCACAGTGAGAAGAAAAAACCCAACAGGAGAAGAAAAAAACGGCCAAAACCCGCTCGGGGTTCAGAGGATCGGCGTCTCCTGGGGAGCATAAATGAACCGTGAACCCCCCATAGCAGCACCTCACAAGCTCTGGAGCTGCTGTGCGATGGAGGCGGACACACATGTGGTGAGGCAACAAAAAGCATCAGACGAATGGATGAAATGCGATGCGATGTGAAAATGCTTTCCACAAAAAACACACAACGGCAGTCACAGATCTAAGGAAGCTTTTCCATCTCAGGATGCTCCATTGGAGGAGTTGTGGGAGTTGAATGAAGGGAATAAGAAGCCCAAACAGCAGACATGATTCCCCAATGAGCAGCTCTCATCGTGATGTTTACATCAACAGGAATGACCACATGAGCGGTGATGGGCCGCACAGGACGGCGTGACGGCAGCGCTCTTGCCCCACATTTTCACCTTTGCTCAGCTGAGTTAAGCTGTGAGGTTGAGAAATCTATCGCTGTGGTCATTGGATGTGTCACATTTTGCAGCCATTCTTAGCAAAGTCTCCGGAGCGGGGCACGCCGTCTCCGGCTCGTCCTTCAAGGTCCGTTATAATCCCTTCAGCAAAGCTTTACCTACGCGATTGTTTCGTGTCTTTAGCAAAAGCAGGTATTTGCATGAGATAAATACAGCAAAAACAAAGACACTAATGGGAATGAAATGTGAACGTTCCTGTGCTCGGACTCGGGGTGGATTATGCTAAGGATGGCTGTAAATGTGAGAGGGTGAAATGCAACCCAACGCCACAAGCAGTAGATCTCATACTCACCTCCTATCCCAGGGCGAAAATTTCTGGCATAGCCCTTCATTAAATCATCCAGATTAGGTAACCAGGATATTTGAATGTCTGTACCTACATAGTCCCCAATGTCACTCAGCATGGCCCTAAAGGAGACAAACAGCAGAACACAGCAGCCTTCAGCGGTCGTCGAGCCACGACGTCGGTCCACAGGAGGACCTGGCAGAGCCTCAGACACAGTTAGAGACAAACATGAAGACAAAGCTCATCACGGGGTTCAGTGTTAACGATAACGAGTCTGTCAGTGATCAGGTTTGACTGTCCTGGAGGTAGGAAGAGCGTTCGTTGTATTGCACCACATTCAAACTGAACACTGGGTCTCTATTTTAACAATTTGTTTTCTTGGTTCTAAAGAAGCTTAGTGACTTAGATTAGCTTTTATTTATAGCCCCAATGAGAGCAAATCCTCTCTTTTTCATGGGTTGCCCTGTGAGCATGACAATAAGCAAAAAAACACATTTTACAGCTGTTACTAAAACACAGAATAAAATACAAAAGAATAGACATTTACACAGACGCTCACATACAGAATAAACGCCACAGACAGCCAAAATAAAACACAAACAGAATAAACAATCACAAGTTAGAGATCAAGTTAGAATCACAGAAACACTGGTACTGCTCCAGGTGGGACGCCGGCGCCTTAAACCTGTCCAATGGGATTAGACGATCTGATCTCAGCTGGTTTTGAGTTTTGTTCCAATAATGATGACAGAAAAAAAAAAAGGAAAATGCCCCCAATTTATTAATTTTTTTCAGCATTGCAAAAACATAATTAAATTCATCAGCTGTGCCACCGATCACAGTCGACGGTGTGCAGACGTAACGTTCAGGTCGTGGGGTTGAAGTTGAGGGCTAAATGAAAACCAGTGAACTTTAACACAAATCCAGCAGCTCTGCCATCAGTTCTGCTGCGATGAATTTTATTTATTACTGATTTTTTTTGTTTGTTTTTGTCAGCTGTGGTTTAGAACGAGGCCGATCAGAGCAGCAAGCAAACAATACATCTGTAAAAACAAGGAGCTCAAAGAGGCTAGAAGGGCTGAGAGGAGATAAATAAATAATAATAAAAAGAAATAAAGCTCTATCTAATCTAATCTAATCTAAACACACAGTGTGGGATAACCGTGGTTCATATCAGCAACACGTTTCACATTTGATGCATGTTTATGTAAAAAAAAATATTACTGCTCCTCTGAATTGGACTCATCTCCACTCAATAAGACCTCCACTTTAGTTACCATCAGATATCTGAGTACTGAGCATCTATTTATCCATCAGGGCTGAACAATTACAATCCAAACCACGATTAGAAACGACGCATTCAGCCAGCTGCACCTCAGGACGTACGATGTGTGCTCATAAAGCTGTTTAAAGTATTGATCTGTGTTAGCTATCAGACATGAGCCCAGTCTCATTATTCATCCTCCACATCGTGTCTCATCCAGAGTTTAACCCGTCAGTGATTTTACGTTCATGCCGTCCTCCTCGTGTGACAGTCATTCACACGCTAACCGTCCGTCACGTGTTTGGAATTCACTCCAGGCTTGACTGTGAAAAAGTATTTTCTAAATCAAATTCAACGTCTGTCAGAAAGAATCCTGCGTCTGTATCGTCTCCAAATCCTTCAGCCTCAGTTAGATGTTTAAAAAATCACGTCATGCATGAACATTTAACAGCACAAAAAAATAGATGATTATTGTGGTAATACAGTTACTCAGCACAACATAGTGATTGTATTTGTTGTTTTTGGAAATAAGAGCAGGAAAGTAATTTTATTTATTCTATTTACACCATAACTTATAAATACGAGTCCTACCATTTACATTTTTCAGGTATTTATTATTGATCTTGTGAGTCACAGTCAGTAACACCAACATCAGCAGCAGCAGCAGCATGTGTTATCACGTCATTTATTATCACGACGACAACCCGTCGCTTGTCGGAGATTTTTGCATGAAAATAACTGAATTCTGAGACGCTAGATGTTGCTGCAGAATCCCAACCGCCAGCTGTGTTCTTTCAGCAGCTTGTATTAGCGTTCAAAAGCCGCGTTGATGAAAGGCTGCTGGTTTGTCCACAAGGAGGCTGACGGCAGAGGATTCAGACTGAACAACGTGCTGCGCTTCGCTCCACGCAAACCCCAAACTCTTTTATTTTACTCTAAACAAGTCCTCATTAGACTCCACACACACCAGACAGCAGCTCTGCTTCCAGACGGCGACTCCTCGACTCAGCTCCTCCTCTAAACGTTTCGGGAGGTGACGACGCTGGAATTAAAACTATGATTTTGAAGCGACTCTGTCAGAGAGCTGGAAGGCCCAGAGGCCACACTCACAGCTCTGATGCAGGATTTAAAAAGAGCAGCGCGGCTCAGACGCCACCAGGTGGCAGTTTTGTATTCTAAAACACTGAGCCTGCACACCAACAGCAGCACATACACAAGGTGGGTTTCTATCAAATGCTCTCACTGAAAACAGGCTTCATCAGCAGCTACTCCAGATACACGCTGAACCAGATTCTAGCCATCATCTGGGACTGAACGACACGGGTGTTCTGCAATAAATAAATGGACATAACATCCAAGGTTTCACTGACATTCAGTGTCACAAAGGCTACGGGGGGAATTGACAGAAAAATGGGCCTCATGAGGGCTCGTTCTTGTTGACCAACAATGAAACGCCATCCGGTGACCTTTGAAATAGAGCTGACATTTGAAGAAAGTCAGCTTCCTAGAGAGCAAAGCGTTACAGCACCGGGCTACATGATGAAGCGACCCCCACGGCCAAACACTTACATAGGAAAAGAAAAAACAATCCAACAAAACCCTAAAAAATCATCATGGATCCACGTCGTATGGCTAATTTTAGTCAATCAATGGCGTGTCTAAAAAAAAAAAAAGGAAAAAATGGGGCCACTCAGTGAATTAATTAATCACTATTTGACTCCTGGATTTCTGCGCTAATTGGCAGCTTCTAAATCTGGAAATAAAGAGCTTTTCCTTCAAGAAATCCATGAACACGCCAAGGTCAGGCGGGCCTGGTCTGGTGGAGGGAACGACTCTATTTATAGTCGTGTCATATTCACTCTGCAGAACCTCGAATGATCAGAACTACGAGTCGATCAATCTCTAATTTTAACATTTAAAAAGCCGTCAGTAGCTCTCCTGATACGAGCCGTGAACGTCCAGTCACTCCGGACGAGGACTTCTCTACGGGAGGCTGTTCAACATGTTCTCCTTCAGGTGGATTTGAACCTCTGTTGACTCTAAACATCAGAAACGTGACACCACCGTGCACCAGAGGATTCTCCATCCAAAGACGGAGCAGATTCTGACAACGTGGAAGCTTTTATTGACTCAATTATCAACAACAAACATTTATTTTTAAATTTACTGACATCAGATTCTCTTAAATAAATTGAGAAAAATCTGAGTTTGCTTCTCGTCCAACGGGGAAAAAGAAACGAGCGGCGGTGTGAACATTTGATGGCTTTCTGGGGAGAGCCACTAAACATTTGCGCCTCTCTATTTTCTCACCCTTCCATCCATGACAAACAGCGAAGAGCTTCCGACTGCAGACGCTCGTCTTCCGTCTATATTTCACTTTCATTAAACGTCTCTCGCGGGGCCTGGATCTGCCGTCTGTTTATGAGCTAACATTAAACAGATGGGGAGAGGAGGCTGGAGGAGAGGAGAGGCAGAGAGCGGCACTCTCGCTCAAATTTACGGCGTCTTTTTTTATTTATTTTGCCGGCGTAATGTGCGGCACACACTAACAAGCCAAATTAGTTTTTATATACTGACACTGCTCGTTACCTGATCCTCGCTGTTTCGTTTGTTTTATTGAGATGAGCAGCGAGTGGCATCAAAACCCAATCGAATAAATCACAATAAGACATAAAGGAAAGGCGTGCTGTGTGTGCGGCGCATTAACAGAAACAGTAAAAGGCCTGCGCTGCTTCTCATCCAGAAAACAGACTTTTCATCGACGACATCAGAGCTCTGATGATGTCTGACACTTCAAGTCCCAGAATCAACACACCTCCCTCAATATTTACTGGATGTGTTAAAATAAATTAAAATAATAATTTTTTAAAAACTACTATAATACCTCTACAACAATCTGAGACCGGAGCAGAATGACTAGACACTGATCAAACCTATAAATGTGTCCCAACAAGTCTGTCTACTAGAAATTATATTTATATGCTAATAATTTGTGTTTCCAAGCACAATTAACTGCTGCATTAATTATGTTCACTGGAAACGGGCACCTTTGTACACAACATGCAAACAAAACCTTCCTTCAAAATATCAAAAAGGTTCAGCAAAAATATTAAAGTTTGGTCATCAAACTAAACAAACTGACAACTCTGTGACTTTTCAAGAAATGAATTAACACAATGACTTGTCCCTAACCGAGCGTTATGAGGCCATTCGTCATGTTAGAGACGCTTAGAGTTGACACTGTAGGAAAATAAATGAAGCACATTTTCAGTACGTTTTTCTGTGTTTAGAATGACACGGAAAAAAAAAACGAAAAAAAAAACAGGTGTTGAACAGTCGTGACTCGATGATCCGACACTAAATGTAAAACCTTCTTCTATGTCGGATATCAAGGCTGTCGGATTGTCCAGACGGAGGTCCAGATACGAGGAGGGCTTGATGCTGGAAGGCTCATTAGTTGTTCATTATTGTTCATAGTTGTTAGAATAACTAGTGTGTTGTTAGAACACGACGCATCGCTGGACTTCAGCCTAACTGACCGGTGTGATTGTGCACGTCCCGTCGGTTCACATCAAAGGTAAATACATTCAGACAGCAGCTGAAGTGACCCAAATCCGATTGTTTTTTCTCCTATGTGACCTGTATCTGGTCTTTTCACGACAGTCTGAACAACACAGATCCAATCAATGATGAATATCTGATTATTCATCTGAATGTAGCATCAAGTCCTGCAGTGTGAACGTAGCCAATCTGTGGGATTGTTCAGTCAGATAATACGCCGTCATCCTGATTGGTGACATTAAATGTCATGTCGGAGTCACAATCCAAGGCTGTCGCTATGTTAAGGCTGTTTTTATGGGTTCTGGTGGTTTTTCCTACAAACCTGTCAGATAGCAGGTTTAGGATTGTTAAGGGTCGATTATGGAGTCATGACTGTATTTTCATTTCTGTCAGTCCATTCGGCTCCATGTGGACCCCGAATGGATTTTGCTCGGCAGTAGTTTGTATACAAGGAATACAGAGATACAACCCTCTGAACATGTACAGACCGGTACAGACACTCCTGACTCGTCTACATCGACTACAAACGTAGTGTAACAACAACCACCTGTCCATGGTGTCCACTGCTGTCTGTGTGCAGTATTATCGAGACACTATGGGGGGTGTATATGTGGGGTGTAGATGGGATAGAGCCCCAAGTCCCCAAAACAACAAAAAAAAAAACTTTCATTTGGCAGTTTATTAATGTGTTTATGCCATTTATATCTCTTCTTATATCTCTTTCCTCTGTGGTCTAAATGGAGGCTGATGTCAACCCAATGAGACTTTATGGTCGAGCAAAAACTATATTATCTGAGACAAACTCTGACAAATGAGCTGAAATACGACTTTGTTTTTCTGCAATAAAGGCAGAGAAGACTTTGAGCAGGTCTGTGCCCAAAAGCTACAACATTAAATGAATCATTCCAATCAAACCACCACATGTTAAGCTAAAACGTCTCAAAATGGCCGAACATAGCGCTGTTCAGGACACCAAGAACAAGTCTGTCTGTCCCACTAGCCTATATTCTGAGGATTCAGGTTGGCTGCTCTTGTTCGAGGCCACGTATACGTTCACAGAGACCATACCTGTTCTGTTTGCTTGTTCCTCTGCCAAAGTAAGGCATCATTTGGTCATCAGTGATGTTTGTCTGTCTGTCTGTCCAGCAATGCCAAACTGATGAAACCTGGTGGACAGGTTGTGTTGATTCTGATGACTTTTGCTGAAGTTGTGAGACGGGATACTGTCTTTAAAACAAGGATATAAGAGAGATAAGGACGTCCTGATCATAAGCCTAAGGTCCACATCAGGGTCCATCAAGGAAGTTCTTAGCTGATCGATATCAGTATAAACCAAGGCCCAGTCTTTGATTTATATCCGCTGTCACACAGTGTCGCAAGTTTTATAGACGCAGACATGTGATACAGAGACAGATGTCCTGTATGTCCTGTATGCCACTGAGCACATCAGAGGTCATTGACTGTCTGAGGAGAGTTTGTCATGGTGCCCCTCGACTAGCCAAACTCCCACAAGGTCCATCCATCCATCATCTATACACCGCTTAATCCTCACTAGGGTCATGGGGGGCTGGAGTCTATCCAGAGAACCCGGAGAGAACCCACGCTGCACGAGGACAACATGGAGACTCCACGCAGGAAGATCCCGGGTTTCCTCACCGGGACACCAACCGGCGACCTTCTAGCTGCGAACCATTGATGCTAACCACTGCTCCACCTTGCAGCACCCTACAAGGTCCTCTGTTTGCCAAAATGGAGCTTCCTGCCTCCTCTGGTCTCTACAGTATTAAACAGTAAGAGGTTTCCCCTAGTGGTGCAACCAGGTACTACAGCTAGCCTACAATACTTGTCATATATATTAACTATAGTATTGGATAAAATACTAAATGACTCAGATCATATGGGGAGCAAAGAAACTTGATTGGGACATCCTTAAATGCCCTGCGTTGTGTTTGTTCCTCGACAGGGAGGTCGGAGGTCGATTACAAAACAGCTGGGAGGAATTCATTGTTTTGCTCAAGGACGCTGTAACGGTTTAGAAGTGTGACCCTCATGCTGTAGTCAGAGCTGTTTCTGAACACAAGGTCTCTCTCCCCGCTCGATAAAAACAGTGATGCTGGCTGATGGTGGTGTGAAGAGCTGCTGCTAGAACTATAACAGGTCTGTCCTTAGCAGAGTGGAAAACGCTGCCGGGCTCGTGTTCAGGTCACTGAAGATTCTGGGCTATTTTTAAAAGCCTAAAGACAGAACGTCTCCCAATTTGAATAGTCACTGAGCACCTTTCATCACACAGTACAGACATCGTGCCGCTACGCAGATGGAAGCTGCCGAGCACATAGGAAATGTTTTGATGCTCTCGTGTTCACAGCTATTTAAACATTTGGAAGTCGTGAGTGCGAACACACGACTACGGAGCCTTCAGGACACTCACAGGGCTTCATATGCTGCTGAACTGGTCAAAAGTTATTAACATATTACATAATCTAAATGTAAAACTAGAGTCGATATTTTCACTGAGCAATTCCTTTTTTTTAATCTTAAACTTAAACGAGAAATTGTACATTTTCTCTCTGTATTTTTATATTTAGAGATGTTATTTGTTTTTAAATTAAAAAGAGCACTTCCCACACAAATGAATTAAGATGTATTTACACAACAAGAGTTAAGATTTGAAACTGAAGGCATATTTAATGATGCAAATAAATGACTCTTCCTGTTTAACATGTTACCTTAAATTAATCTGAAGGCTTTCAGTGGAGCCGCCGAAGCACAGAGTCGGTTTTAGAGCCGGTCCATGCAGCCGCGGGAACGTGATGGAATCACTGTGTTATTGGGAAATGTGTTGTGGGGACAGCGGGAGGGATTCGTCCGCTGACTCAGCCTCTCACACAGATTAGTCAGGAGAGCCGTGTCACCTGAGAACAGGTTTAAGGACGAGCGTGACAGAGCAGAAGGATCACGAAACGTTCAGATTAAATCCATCACATCTTGCTGCCGCGTCCTGCTAAACTATAATATTTTGTTGACCTCTCTTGTGCGTCCACGTGGACGCGAAGGGCGCTCCGACCTCCTCTGTGCTCCTGAGAAGCTTAAACAAGATCTATTTACATATTTCCTAGAAGATATCTGGTCAGTAAAACGTCATTAAACTACCAGCATTCGACATGCTGGTGCCAGACAAGCTCCTCACACTCTCGGTGCACTTCACCAGGATTTAACTGGTGCCTTTGGGCCGCTGAGAGTCTACAGAACCGAGACTTAAAGCCTGCAGGTTTGGACCCAAGCACACTTTAGGGTCAGCTTTACCCCGGTGGTGATCTTGTTCCAACGAGGTTCACAGGAGCTGTCGTGTCATCGTGTTACCAAAATAATGACGTAATTGTGTTTTTTTTAGTATTTCCGTGCATGTGTTTTACAACCCAGACCCCACTAGATTATTCTGATCCATCCTCATTTTTCTAATCAGAGTATTTCATCTGGATTTCCTTCACATTCTCCGTCCCGGTTCTTTCAGATACAACATCTTTCCTCCACGTCCACTGAGCTGCCAGTAACCACACTTAGCACAGCGCTGCAGCTCGTAGAGTCAAAACCCGACGCTCTCCGTTATTAACGCGTCTGAAAAGTGACGTTTCATCTGCTGCTCGTCGTTTTGATGTCCCTGTTCGTTGGGACCAGATAAGAGCCTCACTGGTGACGTATCTGCTGCAATCGGAGCCGAATCAAAAGCAATTACACGAACAGTGCCGATTCAACACTTCTGCTGCTTCCCAAACTCGTGAAGCACCGAAGGAAGTGTGTGTCGTCAACAAGGTTATTAACGAGCTCATTTAATGAGAATACGTTTTGATTTGTGTGTTTTATTGTCAGTTTAAGAGAAGAATGTTAAAATAAATGAATAAACACGACGAAGCCGATCACAGTGTTGGGGCCTTTTTTGTCTTTTGCTGCCTTTCAATGATGTTTTGACGTGATTTACAAAAAAGCACCAAAATGGAGTCAGTGTTACGATATGAGCCACCTGAGCTGTAGTCTGATTGTCTTTAAGTCATTTTTCTAACAGAAAAACAAAGTGTGGCAGCAGCTGTTTTCTCGTGCAGTTTATTTCCTGTCCGCCGTTTTATTTGTCTGCATTCTGAGCGTGAAGCTTCCAGCGCCACACGGTGCCCTCAGAGCCTCCCACACAGGAACAGAACCTGTCGGGTTCACGGCAGGTACGCTGCGTTCTGCTAACAGTCTCATCGTGGAAGTTTACCGCATTTTGTTGCTGCAAAAGTTTCAGTTTTTGGATTCATTATACAGTCAGTTCTTGAGTTGTCAGGGTGCAGTGGTTGAGAAGGTGGCTCAGTGGTTAGCACCATCGCCTCACAGCTAGAAGGTCGCCGGTCGGCATCCCGGTGAGGACACCCGGGATCTTCCTGCGTGGAGTCTCCATGTTCTCCCCGTGCAGCGTGGGTTCTCTCCGGGTTCTCCGGCTTCCTCCCACAGTCCACAAACATGCTGAGGTTAATTGGTGATTGTAAATTGTCCGTAGGTGTGAATGTGAGTGTGCTTGGTTGTCTGTCTCTAAGTGTAGCCCTGTGATAGACTGGTTACCTGTCCAGGTGAACCTGCCTTCACCCTGAGTCAGCTGGGATAGACTCCAGCCCCCAAGTGAGGATGAAGGTGTAGAGATGATGGATGGATGGTTAGCTGGGAAGCTTGGTCCGTTTTATTTCCTAAGACGTCATTCCCTGAAACAGTTGGCGTGTTCGTGACTCATAAAGGAGAAAACACGAACTGTTTTGAACAACAACGGAGATTTAAGCTGTAATATGTCAGACCTGGGCGACACAGGGAACACTTAGGGAACACATCACGGGGTTGGGTCACAGTCATGTACGTTTTCCTCGTGACCAAATGACGACCAAGCGGCGGATCTGAGAGGCTGCTGCCTTTCTACGGCCCAGTCTGTCTCTGCTGCAGATATATCACACCGTCAGCCACATGCGGGTTGTGTTCAGTAAAGTTAAGGGTAAGTCACACTTCAGCTGGAAAGAAAAACTGTGAAATTCACGCAACACCAAAGGTGGCGAGGCACAACTTAGCTAAGCAACTTTTTGTGAAACGGATAAATGAGGAGCTAAAAAGAGAATCAGAGTAATTCTGCTCAGATGGAGAAGAAAGCAACTTTCAACCACCGACGGCAGAACAGCAACGTGTGTGTGTGTGTGTGTGTGTGTGTGTGTGTGTGTGTGAGCCAGAGAGAGAGAGCTGACACATAATGAGGTGCAAGAAAAAGCCTACACTCTGCATTGTACTGAGAACAAAATAATAATAACAGCAGTGGCTAGAGGCAGGAAAATCCAATTACAACAGCTATTACTCCCTCTGCTGGTGAACAGCCAAGAGGGACAATGGGAGCGATTTGCCCAAATTTTACCCAAAAGCTTAAGTAGCTTCACCCTTTGCCCTTTTCAGTGGAAGCACTTGCCAGTATGTGGCTTTGGGGAATCGAGGCTCAGTGCTAGCTGCTGGTTATAATACGAATTGGAGGCTTGTGGAAGCTTATGGACGAGAGCATGAAGGGATTTCGAAAGCACGCACATGAACGGAGGCCTCTGCTGAAAATCTAAAGTTTAAACTACGTGGTGGCAAAATGTTACCAAGAAATCTGTGTAAAAAGATTATTTCCAGTTAACGCTGGCGGAAAATCTCACATCGGACGGGTTCGTTTTTAACGAGTAGTCACACGAAATCCTGTCCTGATTTATTTACCTGTTTATGCCGTCTATGTGATCACACCTACACACTCTCCTGCTCTTGCATGCTGCTCTATTTAAATGCATTTTGTCTTGTAAATGCAGCCCTCCTCCTCCTCCTGATCCACGTGGCACCATCTGATGTATTTGACCCCTATTGAACAGGCCTGGAGGTGGGTGACACAAAAACACACCCACTCACCTGCTATTCATCTCCGTTATTTAAAAAAAAAAGAGAGAGAAAACAATCACCTCTGCATATGCATATGCATTATGCAAATAGTGTCACCGGGTTCATGTGCCGGAGGGAAAACAAAGAAGAAACCTGACTTGACGGTGTGGAGGAGGAGAGGTTCAGCACAGAAATTCAATTTAACCAGATTTACGCGTTCTGTGCGTTAACGTGGATGAGATCAAGTGGTGGGAGGTGGAGGAGGAAGAATTAAGCTGGATGCTGTTTTTCTTTTTTAAACAAATAGATGAATTTAATGTTGTAAAAGTGAAATTAATCGTCATATTTAACCATCCATGCAGAGGTATTAGAAGGTTTTACCGATTACCTGATTTGACTCTAAATTTATGGCAACTTTTTATTCAGCATTTTTAGAGGCTTCAGCGGAATAATAAGAAGTGAGATGGCAGGGATCTGGTCTTACCTGGTGAAGATATCACCTCCGACGAAGAGCAGCGCGAGACTCGACAGCAGGAAAGTTGGGATCTCCATTCCACGCGCTGTATGATGAATAATATATATGTTTTAAAAAGAGGGGGGAAAGAAAAGTTTCCCGCGATGCAAAACGACGACAAAGCCCACGGAGTTGTTCTTTTTTTATTTTATTTTAGTGCGCTCTCCTCGTGATCCGGCGCGCCGCAGAACAAAGTAAAGTGTGGTGCTGATGCTGCTGCTGCTGATGCTGAAGGTGATGCTGAGGATGACCCCATGATCGGCTCCAGATTCCTCCCCGGTCAGGAGCGCACCGGAGGACAAAAACAAAAGAGGAAAACTCCCGGTCCGACCGCAGCAACGAGCCGATCCACCGCCGCCGCCTGTCATCCAGCAAAAGAGCAGAAAGAGAGAGAGAGAGGATGGAGAGAGAGGGAGAGAGAGGGAGGGAGGAGGGAGGGAGGGAGTCACTAATCTGTCGATCCCTCCGTTGCTTGGCCTCTAAACGTCAGATTCAATCTGGCCACGGAAGGCGGGGGGCGGCAGGAAGGCATGTCACGAACATAGGACTTCAGCATGTTATGTAATGTTTGACACATCTGAATCATCTCCATTAGGTACAAATTAGAGTCTCCAGAGAAGTTCTCTCTACTGAAGACCAACACCATGGTGGACCACCCACTGGACTGGGGTTCACAGGGTGGCCCACCAGAGGCTGCCACGGTGGACCACCCACTGGGGTCCAAAGTGTGGACAGACAGAGGCACACAGATCCTCCCCACATGTCAACAACAGGTGTGTTTCCACTCAGGTCAATTAAATCTGTGTATGTTAGGACGGGCACTGCGTCTCTAGTAAGGATCAGTGGTGGGAACCAGGACTTGCAGCCCCTGGAGATGTTGAACCAGCCTGTGTATACTGCTGTCATCTTCCTCAGAGCACTCGTCCACACCATAGACTGTATAAAAGATGGACGTAGCAACCGGCCCTGAAAAATGAAGCCAACCCGGAAGTGTCACAAACCTACGTCCGCTAGCTGCTGGCTCCACAAAGCCCTGGCTCCCATAGACTGGAACTGGAAAAGAAGTGATCACAGATCATGAAATACTGCATTCCTGCAGCTCAGGATTGTTTTCTTATTAGTTTTCATGGTCAAATCCAGAGATCAGGTGGCCAATCTGAAAATAAATCAATACTGAATTTTTAAAACATCGTCAACATTTTGCGGGGCAAGGGGCGTGGCTGGCTTGATTGACAGTCAGCAGCGACCATACAGACAGAGAGGGCCCGCCTCTCAATCCGTCTGACCAATCGCTGCTCCTATGGCTCCGCCCCCCTCCCACGATTTTTGCGTCACTGGCTCCAAAAATCCAAGATGTCAACCAGGAAGTAGCAAAACCCTGGCTTCATGTTCTCAGTGCAGAAACCAACGGGTGACGTCACGGCATCTTTCATACAGTCTTTAAAATCCTCCCCAGGAAGTATTTCGATCTGAGATGAGCAGGTCTGGCTCGTGAGCAGTCTCACCCCCAGTCTAACGTCAGTATTTCTAGATGGACAAGGAGAATTTTATCCCTTACAGTTAAAAACAAACACTTCAGAAAAGCTACACGACTACTTAGTGCAATGGAAATAACACACCTGTGACCACTGACAACCCTCGATCATTGAAACACAAGGAGATTTCCAATTAGTCTCGCTGTAATAGTTGAAATAACTGCCAGAGGAAGTGAAAAATCTGATTAGGATATAGAAAAGGAGACAGGAAGATTGGTGAACAACTAAACATCTGTGGAAACACAGTTACAGCAGGGAGGCATAGAATGAGAATCAGAGCCGTAGTACCGCTAATCAGAGCCGTAGTACCGCTAATCAGAGCCGTAGTACCGCTAATCAGAGCCGTAGTACCATTAATCAGAGCCGTAGTACCGCTAATCAGCCATAGTACCATTAATCAGAGCTGTAGTACCACTAATCAGAGCCGTAGTACCGCTAATCAGCTGTAGTACCACTAATCAGAGCCATAGTACCACTAATCAGAGCCGTAGTACCGCTAATCAGAGCCGTAGTACCGCTAATCAGAGCTGTAGTACCACTAATCAGAGCTGTAGTACCACTAATGAGACCCGTAGTACCACTAATCAGAGCCGTAGTACCACTAATCAGAGC
>NW_007578117.1:107147-116279 GCF_000690725.1 Stegastes partitus | reverse complement strand
TCTAAGGCCTCTTCTTGTCAGCGTGGTTACCAAATATCAGAAATGTTGACAAATACTACAATAGATTTTTTTCTAATTTTTGCATAGTTTTAGGTAATTATTCTAATTATGCTCATAGGACCCAGATGCATGATGTCAGCATACGTTCAGGCATCACTCAGTGTGACTAAACACTAACTTACACCACGTGACCTCCATTCTGCCTAAATGTGCAGATTTTGCTTCCTCCTCTTTGAACCTAACCTGTTTATGAGCTGGATGCAGCCGAGCACCTGCCCTGGTTTCTGTTGCCTCACCGCGGGGACGACAGGATTCACACCATCGTCTCTGTGCACTTGGATTTGCAAGTTCTTTTGATATGAAGATCCCCGGCTTCAGCACGCGCTGCAGCTCGCTGCATGGGATCGTATTCTCTCAACCACAAACTATTTCTTATTCCTTTTGCTCTTTTCGCCCTCATGTATTCTCTGCCTCTGATCACTTTGTTTTTTCCTCATATTGATCTATTCTTTATATCAGCTGGGGTCTCCGTCTCTGCTGCACTTACTTTGCTCGCCTCTGTTGCTCTCTCACTCTCAAAAAAACAAAAAAGGTCTGCCCTCCATCCTTCATCATGTTCATGTGTGTCTCCCACCGTGAAACAAAACAGTCTTCATTCACATGACTTCACACACTCCTCCTTCCTGCTCTGACAGCATTATTATGCCAAATAAAACAGAGAGGCTTTCAAGTAAAAACTCCATTGTGCTTGTGCAATAAACCACTGATTGACTTGAGTTTCTATTTGCAGGATGACTCAGACGGGGCTGTGCAATACTGCCTGCTTGACAAAAGATTTTGCACACCACAAGGATTTATAATTCTGTGTGAATCAGCTGAGATGTTTCTGCCGTGTGTGATTTGACTGATGTCAGTCCAGAGAAATCAGTGAGTGTAAGTGAAGAAAACTTCAGAGGCTGCTGAAGGATGCTGCACGAAAGAGATGAAATCAGGGAACGACTTAGTGTCTCCGTCAGTCAGGAGGAGGAAATTATTTTAATGAGAGCAACAGCTTTACACTCACATCAGCCTGTACATCACTGATTCCTTCACTAACGCTGAACTATTTTACTTTTACTGTTGTGCTGGCTTTGGCCTCTCATTTTATAACACAGTGACAATAAACTTTATTTATAAATCACTTTGCACAGCCAAATTGTAAAGTGATTTACATGGTGGAACCAGAATTACAACACTTGAACTGGCTGGACAAGACTTTTACTGGCTGATTTCAGCGGCCTTCATGAATTCTGTCGACTAAAATTCCCATTCCCAGCCGCTGACTTCAGGTGATAGATGGATCCAGGACCCGCTGACTCCAGGTGATAGACGGATCTAGAAGGCACTGACTCCAGGTGATAGACGGATCTAGAAGGCACTGACTTCAGGTGATAGACGGATCCCTAAGCAACCGACTCCAGGTGATAGACTGATCCGGGAGCGGTTGATTTCAGGTGATAGATGTAACCTAAGCAACTGACTCCAGGTGATAGACTGATCCAGGAGCGTTTCGGTCTCCCCCCCCCGGTGCGTCCCGTCTCCTTGGAAACGGTAACAAACATGGCGGGTTAAACTTGCTAGAGAAAGTCATTTTGTGTAGCCAAGACAAAGGAAGCCTCGCAAAACCAGGTAACGTTTTGTTGTTGTTGTTGTTTTAAATTTAACTTTTATTGTGGCACAGTCTAAAGTCAGCATTGGGTCTACTTGCTGTCTAGCGTCCTAAACTAGCTACTGTCGAGGCAACGACACGCCAGTGTCCATTTAAGAATCTAGTTATTTAAAGTTATCTTAGCTGCCGGTAAAGTCACACAGCCGAGGAACAAGAGCTAACATCTTCTGAAAATCACCAACAGCCGACCTTCAAATCGGCACAAATGTAATGAACCGAGAACCGCTTTAAGACGAACTTTTCACACGAAACCACATCGATTTATGTTTTTACATTGAGTTAATAACTGTTGATGAATTCTGAGTAACGTATTGGTAACGTTTTAATTTTTTAATTATAAGGTTTGTGGCGCGGTTAGTTAATTTGTGTGGAATCAGTAACGTTAGCTGTCAGTCCTGTTCGTGTGATTGTGGTTTTCATCGATCAGGTGACATGGACGCAGAGGACGGAGGAAGTGACGTCATGTCAGACAGGTGTTCACAGCCGGATGTCCACCTCAGCGCCGGTGAGGACACTGAGGGTGAGTGACAGCTCCTGGTGATGCCCGGTTGTCAAAATATAACCATAAAGATAAGGGCTTAATCCATAACCACAAATACACACACACACACACACACACCTACACACACACACACACACACACACCTACACACACACACACACACACAGTACCCTATAGTCTGCCTTACTTTAGCTCTGGATCACCTCAGTGAATATATTTCAGATGACGATGCAGGTCAGGGGACCTTTGAGGATGAAGAACCAGCCCTTCCTCCTGACTTTGAGTGGTTAGAAGAACTGTCAGAGTGGGTATTTCTTGCTTTTTTGTGATCCATATAACATTTAGACTGACACAGGAGGTCTATGTAGCAGCCTTTAGTCCAGTTGTGTCCCTCTCAGTGTCTGTTGTAGACAAAGTGATTCAGTCACATTCTTACTGTGTAACTGTATTCTGTGTATATTGATTACTGCTGTTTTTCTTGATCATATACCTCAATACAAACAGCCACTCTGGGCGTCACTGTAGGATATTTTTTTGTCGATAACAAATGTTAAGATTTTGCATTAAACATGCAGCCTTTCCTAAATGTCATTTCGCATCTGCCCCAAGAGAGGACGACGGTGATGCCGGTGGTGACCTTGCAGTTGCGCCCGACATTGGTGAGAAGAGGAGTTGTGCCGAGACAGCACGGATGTTCAAGCTGAGACGAAACCTGGACCAGCTGGACTGCTTTCACCGACAGAAGGAGCACGACGTGCTGGAAGCCAGGTCTGGACCTGGCAACAACCGGCCTCTAGAGCCACAGCGGCTCCTTAACCCACATAGAACTCCACGTGCCTTTCTGGACTCTACAGAAACACGTACACAGAATAGAAAACATTGGGGCGTTATTGTGTTTTTTACTCAGTAGGTGTATCAAAAGCATGCACGTCTTTTCGGTTTCAGATTGTTTATTTTTCCAGCGTTATTCCACCTTCCCTCCCAGGTCTTCCCCCTCTTGTCCTCCTCACACACATCGTTTCTGTACCAATTGATTCAGCAATTTGCAGGAAATCATTTCAGCTGAAGAGAGAACATTTCCCATAATGTCCTCTCTCCCCACTTTTCTTCCCTCTTTATATTTGTCTGCACTGCGAACCATTAGGCGCCTGATGAACTGTGATACAGCTCCCATCAGAAATGTCTGTCATTTTCCTTCAGCGGTCAGCGTGGAGCCGCGGCGCTGATTAAACATGAGTTTAATGGAACCTAAGTGCACCTGGTTTTTAACCAATCCGCAACTGTTATTGTACAATTTCTTTTTTTTTTTTATAGCAGTCTTTACCGCCGGTCACAGATTGTTGTGTTTCCCCACAATTACACTGAAAGAAGAACACGGGGCAGTTCAAAGCTCACTCCTCATTAGATTACCTCGTCTGTTGTTGTAGTGGCCACAAGGAAATCCATCAGCCTGGTGCTCTGAACACACTCCTCTTCAACTGCCTGAAACATGTTTTATTTTTTTATCTGGGGTGTTTCTCTGTGTCGACACTGCAGCTTGTCTTTTTGTTTTGTTTGTTTTCTCCAGAGAAAAGCTGGATCTCTGCCGTCAGAATATTAAGAGTCTGTTGAAGCAGAGGGATCATTTGGAGAGTGAGATAGAGCAACAGAAAGCAGCCGACAACAGGTGAGTTCAGAGTGAACAAACACATTCAACAGTTTGTTGTTGTTTTGTAATCGCCTGTATTCCCGTCTCTCTGTTGTCACCCAGCAGCAGCGTGGCGGTGTTTCGACTCAGAGCCGAGCACAAGCGTCTGTGTGAGAAGCTGCAGAGTGAGGAGGAGCTGGAGGGCCACATCAACACCGAGCTGAAGCAACAAGAGTGAGTCCAGGAGGAAAATGCTTCGGTCTTGTTCTGACAGAAAGTAGTGCCGCGTGAGAACAGCAGCCCCCTCGTTCGCTTCACTTGGACCGCTGCTTCAGCCCCACAGAGGGCTCCGAGAAAAATACCAAACAATAAAACACACAGGCATCCAGTAGAAAACGTGAAACTGCCTGAAGTTTTGTCACAACACAGCGAGGCCTCATCCAGCCCACAAGGTCCTGTCCTAACAGAGTGAATATCGTTGAACAGAGTCCTGCCTCAGTTTGCTGCTGTCATGACTGAGGATGAACTGGTTTCTGCCACAATAACGGCGCAGAGTTGTAACATCTGTTCTAAACTGCTTTGCTGTTAAACCAGCATCTCAACGGTATCTGAAACAACACACCTACATCTCTGCAGCCTCTCGTGTTTTTTTGTGCACTTTTTAGCCAGAAAGCTTTGTGCAGCTGCATCACAGTAATGAAGGCCGTGTACTGATGAATCTCTATGAAATCCTGCCTCGTTTAGCTGTTCAGAGCCGCCTCTGTCCAAAGCAAGGTTCTGTCTGAATGCTGATTTAAACAATCGTCCAGATAAATCTGCCTCTTAAACCAGTTCATTCAGATGAAGCTCGTACTGACCTTCAACATTCTTTATATTAAGTGTCAGTCAGCAGCTTTACAGGTTTTCTCTGTCTACATCTGTCCATTTGGTTCCGTCTACCCCCATGTGTCTCCGCAGGTTGGAGCTGAACGAGGTGGAGGTGGAGCTTGGCAGGTTCTCCTCGCTGCGGCAGGAGGTGCAGGAAGAGGAGCGGCTCTTCCACGTCCTTAAAGCACAGAAGGCCGCGGCGAGGCTGCAGCAGGAGAGAAACGTCCGCCAGAACCTGCACCTTAAGATGCAGCAGCTCAGGGAGTGAGGACAGCATTCACACTGCTGGTTTTGTTTTAGAACCAAAAAATGTTTTATGACTCACAGTTTTTTTATCATGTGCACTGAAGAGAGCTCAGATACAGTATAGTGTCCTGATGTGTGTTTTTAATGTTCTGTGTGTAAGTTCTGTGCGTGTGCTCTGACAGTAAACAGGAAGCCATGCTGAAGGAGGAGGAGACTGCAGGTCAGAGGAAAACCGAAGCGAGCCAAGCGAGCCGCAAGACAGCTGCCAAGTACTTGAAACAGACCATTAAAAGGTAATCAGCTCTTAAACCAATAAACAGTGTCAGAGCACGACAAAGATCTGAATCATCTCAGAGGACTGAATGGAGAGTCGACACGTCCTATTGATCGTTCACTCATACAGACAGGATGTATGACAAGCAGGGAAGACGTGACACTTGAAAGAGCTGCGATTCGTGCTCCGATGTTCAGGATGAAAGTGAACAGCACATGAGATCTGAGCAGAAAAACGTCATTCAAGTCTGGATTTTCCCCCAAAATCACCAATTATAAAAAATGCATCGTAGATCCATCCATCATCTCTACACCTTAATCCTCACCAGGGTCATGGGGGGCGGAGCCTATCCCAGCTGACTCAGTGTGAAGGCAGGTTCACCTGGACAGGTAACCAGTCTATCACAGGGCTACACTTAGAGACAGACAACCAAGCACACTCACATTCACACCTACGGACAATTTACAATCACCAATTAACCTCAGCATGTTTCTGGACTGTGGGAGGACCCGGAGAACCCGGAGAGAACCCACGCTGCACGGGGAGAACATGGAGACTCCACGCAGGAAGATCCCGGGTGTCCTCACCGGGACGCCAACCGGCGACCTTCTAGCTGCGAGGCGACGGTGCTAACCACTGCTCCACCTTGCAGTCCCTGGCCCACTCATGCTCCTCCTTAAAAGATTTACATTTTAAACCCATCAGATGGACGTGTCTCATCCCCCAGTGGCTACCAGAGGCAGCGCTGTACGAAATTAGTTAGTGGGGAAGAAAAACACCTCATGTTTGTCGCTGTGCATTATTTTTCACATCATTATACTGATGTGAAAAATGGTAGTGCTGGCGACCTTCTAGCTGCGACGCGACGGTACTAACCACTGACCCACCTTGCAGCCCATGCATTATAGTTGAAATATAGGTTTTGTTCTGGTGAATGTGCGTTCTGGATTTGCACATTCTGCCTGTTCCTCTGGTGGTCCAGCGCTTTTCCATCGTCCAGAGACATTCACTTTAGGTTAACTGGTGATTCTGCTGTAGGTGTGAGTGTGAGCCAGCGTGGCTGTCTGTCTCTGTGTGTTAGCGCTGCAATGCACCGGCCACCTGTTCAGCTTGGACCTCGTGTCATTTCCAATGTCAGCTGGGATAGGATCCACCCCCCACGATCATCTGAGTGATAAGGTGGGCATTACTAATGGATGGATGGATGTTTGCTGCTCCTGGGTGAATATGACTGTTACTAACTCAGCGTCCAGCTGCACAGTGACGCTGTTTTGTCATAAGTCCACTTCAAACGATGGAACTCAAAGATGAATGATGTTTTCTGTTATTATCGTTATTGTCAGCAGACGCCATGAAAGCACTAAAAACACACCGATGAGCTGCACGGCTGCACAGGGGACGGGTTGTTTCTGTAGTACGGGCACACAAATAATCACTTCACAGCAATTTGATTACAAGTAGTGCATTTGCTCCGATGTGAAACTAAGAAAATCTGCCAGTTTGTACCAAACAGCAAGCTGTCTGTAGAGGTCGATGTATGATGGTGTCCTTCACACTGTCTGAGCTGCTACAGAAACTCTGACTTCCACTCATAACTCCTCCTCATCAGAGCAAGTCGTGAGCTGTCAGTGACCAGCTCTGGTCAGTGAAACTACGAACGGTTTTTAACTGTCTTCCATCTGATGTTTAGTTGGTCACTGATCGTTCTGAATCCTTTTTATTAGGGTCCGAGGACCCCTACTTGTTATTTTTTGAAGTCTCACAAACATGTTCTCAGTTCTTCTCCATGTGGAGCCATGAGGCAGACAGTCCATGGATCCACAAGTGAAGAAGTTCTGGTGCTCATTTCATACCAGTATTCGTGCAGTTAGGTGGATTGGAAATAGTTTTGTGTGTCAGTGATCACTTTTGTTGCTTTGAGTTTGTACTTTGAGAGCTGTATTTACAATATAGTTTATCTAAAGTCTTAGTTTTTGATAGTTTATAGGAAAAAAATACTCGTCAGCTTAGAATAACTCTGAATCTGAAATTAAATCTGCTATTTACTCCTTTTTAATAACATTAACTATAAAGTCAGTGATTGCTACAATTAATTAGAAATAATTATGATCATTATTTCTAATTAAATATGTAACTTAAAATTAAGCTATATTATATTTTTGACTATTTTTGAAAACACATGAGGAGGTCAAAAAATCAGGCAGAGTTTGATAACTTAAAGCCCCCCTGCAGCACTGTTTTCTATCATTTTTTCCACCCATGAGCTAAGGTTCATGGTATTTCCTTGAGCTACCAGTAACAGCACGTTACTTACATGCTTTGAAATTCTCCCCGTTTCGTTCAGGATGCGTCAGGAAGAGGCTGAGAAGGAGCAGCAGAACAGGGAGCTGCTGGAAAAGAGGACGCAGGCCGTCGAGTCGCTGAAATCGAACATAGCAGCCACACAAGTAAGCAGAGGAACGTGCTAATAGCGTTAGCATCGGGGTAATTCGTCATAAAGCTGTAAAGACTGAGTTGTGCTCAGACATGAAGACAATATAAACACACTGTCAGTACATGTATTTATATAAAACACCTGGGAGACTCCATTTATTGTTGTGATGATTGTTGGGAGATTAGAAACCAGATTGTTTAATGATGCATGAATTCTACAGAACAAATGCACTTGGACCTGGATTTATTGACTCCATTTGCTTCAACTGTTTCTCCCAGCCACAATAAGCACGTAGCAGACGCCACGTTTCACATGTCAGCTGGGTAAATCCACTGTTGGCCTGGTTGTTGTTGACAGTACGCACATGGTCGTCATTATGATCGGCTCGCTTGTTGATATATTTTACAATTCAAGATAAGAGCCGAGGTTTGTTTTTCATATCTTAGAAGAAAGCAGAAAATACCCACGGCTGCATGTGGTCAAATGTGGGTTTATTAATCTGGTTTTGTGTCTTTTAGGAGAGTTTACGGGTCCAACAGAGCAGAGCGAAAGCAAACGCCCGGAAAAAAGAACAACAACGACGACAACTAAGAGAATCCCTGCAGGCCCAAGGCATCAACAGCATCAAGCATATGTACCAGCAGAAACAACTGGAGGAGATAAAACATCAACAAGAGTACGTCCTCTCTCCTCTCCTCTCCCACATGCATGTCCTCCACTCCCACTCCATGCAGCAGCGTGTGGGTGTTTTCTCTCGCTGTGTGCAGAGCGATACGTGACCCCATTTCAATATAATGCAGTGCTGTTGATTTACCCTTCTCAGGGAATTTGAGAAGAGCCACAAGTCAAAGAGGGTGGAGATTGTAGAAAAACTCCATCAGCAGGAGCAGCTGATGAGGAGCAAGAGGAGTAATAACCAGGCAGTGCTGGCCAAACCCTCCACACCTGACAAGTCTCTGAGGAGGGCCAAGGAGAGGCTCCGGTATTACCTGGATCCCACCCCCACCTCAGCCCCTGAGGAGAGAACCACAATCGTGAGGCGATGCAAACATCTGAGACGCCATTTATGAAACGACTGCATGCATGTTGATCACTTAGTGTGTCTGTGTCCATTTGTCCAGCAGTTACGACAGTTCAGCAGCAGCAGCAGCAGCTCGTCATCAGCTGCCTCTGATGCTGAGGACCTGGAGCAGGAAGTGGACCACCACAGCCTCGCTGACAGCCTCGCTGAGCCCGAATTCTCCGGGCTCTGGGACCAGAACTACAAGGTGCAGTAAAACAACAGCGGCTGCCAACCAAAAGTAAATCCATGCAGGCTGCTAAATTTAAACCCTCATAAATCACCGCACTGTTCAGCAGACACGTCATCTTTTTAAGGATTGCACCAGAGACTTCTGCTAGCGAGTGGGGGGACATGCAGTAGGGTGGTGGGATGTGGAAGAGGGGAACATGGAACTCCACATCATCAGAGGGA
>NW_007578117.1:92152-106341 GCF_000690725.1 Stegastes partitus | reverse complement strand
ATTTCTAAAATTCGGTTATTTGAGGACCGGGGCAGTTTGTTGGGAAGACTTTTGAAGACTTCACCTTGGAATTTATGTTTTTTTAATTCATTTTAGTGATGTAATGATTAATTAACTAATTAATTAAAAGTTTAAATCAACAGTCGATCAGGTTTAATTAAAGTTGTTGTTAGCAGTCCTAATAGCAGCGAACCAACTGGCTGTTCACTAACATATTTTTAAAGTTCAGTATCCTCAGTGTCTGTGGGCAGATAGCGTCTGATATCATCTGACAACACTGGAGATGTTTTAGAAATACGAGGTAACTCGAACTTCCTCCCATTTCTCCTCATTTCTAGCTAATGATGGCTACACTCACAGTGAAGTGAAATGTAAATCAGTTCTACAATACCTGAAAAACCAACCCAGCTGTGTGGTATTGATCACACCAGAGCTGAGCTACGGCGACAGTTTGAACTTTTCCTGAATGTGAAGATCAAACGCCTCGTTCAAACACAAAGAAGTGTTTCCACGCTCGCTCGCTGTCACGGAGGTGAGCCGGCCCTCCGTCTCGTCCGGCACCCCCGTGCTCTTGAAATGTGGGGCGACAGGCATCACTTCTCATCGCGCTGATGCCTTTGAGGCCTCAGAGTGAGCGCAGCGCTACAGCTGAGAGGTCTGAACGAGCGACAAGTCGAGCGGAAGCGATCTCTCCTCCAGACTCGTGCCTTCTAACGGGCTCCTTCTCGGCGCGGTAATGGCCGGCGCAGTAGACGAGCACAGCGCTGCAACAAAGCTAATGAGATGATTCATCAGGGGGAGAACAATGATTAAATGTCAGCACTTCACTTTGTGGCAGAGTTACAAAAGTGCTTCACAATACAGAACAAAGAATACGCCGTAGAAACACAAAACGCTGAATAAGACCACCTCCTGAACCGCACAGCGCTGCGTGGAGGTGAAAACTTCTTTTGTAGTTTCTGTCTTTGTTTCTGCGTTAATAATCTCAGGATGTATATGATGTGTAGGCTGATCTCACATGCTTTGGTTTGGGCAGCGTTAACCGTATTAACTCTGACATCCTTTGGTAAACAGTCCAGTTTACTGCTGAACAGTAAACATGTCTGTGCTCTGAACTGTGTAGTGAACTGCAGCTTCTTGTTGCTTATTGTTACACATTTATACTGATATACTGGCGCTGTGCTGCATTTATTAACCATAAGAGACCTACTGGCATAGGGAAAGAAGTGTGAGCTACATTTGTGATGTTTGTGCGCTGATGAACTGGTAGGAATCAGATTACTATCAGTCAGACTAAACCCAGCAAAATAAAACAACTAACACTAACAACCTGTTAAAAAAATCTGTTTTGTTTCATAGTAAACATTATTAAACTGTACATTCATGACTTGATAATCCGACACTAAATGTAAAACCTGTTGGTAAAGGCTGTCGCTATGTTAAGGCTGTTTTTATGGGTTCTGTTGGTTTTTCCTAAAAACCTGTCGGAGAGCAGGTTTAGGATTGTTCAGGGTCGATTATTGAGTCACAGCTGTACTTCCTACCTCTACTTTGCTTGTATCTCTGTAAAGGGGCAGCTGTGTGCCAGTCTGACTAGTTGTTGCTTCCTCGTCTGCCTACAGAAACTCCTCAATGCAACATCTAGACAAGTACAAAGAGAAGTAAAGCAGGAGGAGCCTGACGTGACCGATGAGAAGCTCAACACAGCTCCTAAAAAAGTTCATGGACGAGAGATGAAGGGTCGTTCCTTCATCAGTAAACCAGAGGTCGTCCTCTTCCAGGTACCGCTCACTGCTGGGTTGTTGTTGTTTTGTTAACTACTAAAAAGACTTACAACAAGAATTCATATATTTCAAGTTTTGCTAATAGATTTTAATACTTTTAAGTGTTTTAAATGGTCTGTTTTAGGACTTTGAAGTAGGAAAAACGTACAAGAAGAAAGTCGTCCTGACTAACGTCAGCTACACCATAAACTACTGCAAGCTTCTGAAGGTCTCCGCTCAGCTGAAGGACTTCATCTCCATCAAGTAAGATCTTCACATTAGAGAAGCGCGCAGGGGGCAGGTGTTAGCTCAGTGTAGGACAAGTGGACTGGACATCCAGACAGCCACGGATATCAATCGGATACAAATCAATACAAAACACAAAAGGAAGTTCGTCACAACTAATAAAAACAGTTTAGTAGGACTAACTATTTGCCCTAGAATATCTAGTAAGCGTAGCTTCAGTTTTAGGGAAGGTTTTATGTTGTTTTTGTTCATTATAATAGTTTAGAATATATAACCATAGTATAACTTCCTCCTCCAGTCTTTGTGCAAAGCGAGGTGACGCATAGCAGAACCATAACCCATTACAAGCCCTGCACAGGTTACACTCATCTGGACTTTTTGTATCCTGGGTGTAAAGACACAGACGGTGCATTGCCTAAATTGTTGAAATGAGCCTCTAACCCAGACGTGATGGGGACCAAAACTCAAAGCACACTTTGGGTCACGGGCCGAACAGGATCAGCATTTATTGAACACACTAAAGCTAAATGTTTTTTGAACATAAATATGAATAAAAACAGACAGGAATATTGTTCCAGGATAAATTAACTAATAATGTGTATAACTTTAAATACTTTGCTCTCCATAAAAAACATCTCTTGTCAAAGTTACATCTATGAACATGCTGCAAAAAACCCTGAAAACATAAATAAAAATGATGCTTTTCGCAAAAGTAAAAATAACAAATCCAAACATTCAGATTGCTTTGCTCTTGTGCCATTTTATTAAAAAAATAAATGTAAACTTTGAATATATTTTAATATTTTTCTCTCCATAAAAATATCTCTATCAAAAAATGAGCAAAAAAACCCTGGAAATGTAAATAAAAGTTGAGAACTGAGAAAACTTTAGATTAGAATAGAAATATGTTATAAATCCCAAAATGGAAATTCGGTTGTTACAGTATAAAGAGTAAAGTTACCACCACCATGAATACTGATAAATAATAAATACAAAATGCAAAATGTACAATAAGAGCAATATGTCCTAGTAGACAAGTCCTGTGTGGACTGGAGTGCAAATACTGTGCAACAAAACAAGAGTTTAACGAACACAACACATGTACAACACAGCATCACAAACAACACAAAAACATGGAAACAATAAAGAGATGAAAGAGAAACCCAAATCCAACAGCTCAGTAGTGTTGCTTCATGGTTTCTCTCTTGGCTTACAGTAGTATAGTTGTTGTGATGTAGTCATTAAAGCTGGTTTCAAGGACGTACGTCTGAAGCTGTGACAACACGAGAGCTCGAGGTGTTCGCACAAATAACAAGCGCTGAAGCTCCTCTGAACTCTATGTGTTGAACGTCTACACTTATCACACAGAAACATCTGCACACGCATCACCAGCGAGAAACACTTGTCGTCGTTATGAAAGACGACGGCGTGGACGTGAAAGCAGAGCCTGTCCTCCCACATATGGACGCCAGCTTGGATCACCACGCTCACAGCTCCTCTTATGAGGCTCGGCTAAGTGAGTCAGTCACTGTCTCTGCTATCTCCTCTCTCTCAGGCTGCCAGCAGCCCACGGGCCGAGCACACGAGCGTTGTTCTCCAGGTCACTCGCTGCGTATCGCTTTCCCGTCAGCTCTCCCATGACTTGATGCGGTTTCTTCGTCTCTCTTCTTTCCGCCCGACTGAGTAAAGAGTCTCGCAGGCCGCGGCGGGGTCAGCTGGAAACTACCGATGTTGTTCTCGAGCCTCGGTGCGGGACCAGTTGTCTGAACATATCACCTTCTACTCCTCTGTTGGTAGCTCACATGTAGCAAACACGCACTTTCATGCCAGGCGAGCGAATGTACACATGCTATATATAGTGCATGGAATACCCACTCACTCACTTCTGTTGTATCGCTCTGTTACTGTTGTTGTTGTTGGAAGAAGTATCATGTTTTCTCTGTGTAATGTAACAGCATGATGTTGGAAAACAGTTCCCCAGTCAGAGAGCCACCAACAGGATGGATGGGTTGTCATGATATAACTCTGATGCAGGACTTCCACTGATGGAGACTCAGGTTTATGTCCTGTGGGGAGCTTTAGTTTTAGACCGAAGTCTTTGTTTTGGACTTTAGTTAAGTTTAGGCACCGAATCCCCTTGGGTAGTGTTAAAATATTAAAATATGATACACACTTTCACCACATACAGTCGTGACTGGATAACCCGACACTAAATGTAAAACCTTCTTCTATGTCGGATATCAAGGCTGTCGGATTGTCCAGACGGAGGTCCAGATACGAGGAGGGCTTGATGCTGGAAGGCTCATTAGTTGTTCATTATTGTTCATAGTTGTTATAATAACTAGTAGGGCTGGTCCCAGTAGAACTTTCTGCTCTATGGATATTCAGGCCCAATTAATGATGAATATCTGAATATTGGGTGCGGTCGGGGGACACTTCCACCCCGGGGCAGCGCTCTGACGGGGTGGAAGTGTCCAGAACACACAGGCAGTACTTGGCTGCTGATGCTAGTTTAGTTAGCGCTCACACTTCTGTTTCCTCCATCGGTGGCGGCGGGGGAGTGGCAGATACGCTCCACCGTTACCATCCATGTTTACTTCCATAAACACTGAGCACGCTCGCTGCGTGTGACGTCGTCGTGTCCTCTTCTGCGCATGCGGGACACTTTTGGCTCGTATGAAGTTCACACAGCAGATCACATACAAGTCGCATTGAAGTGGAAACGTGAAGGAAGTCACAAAGAAATCCTCATTGAGCATCAAGTCCTGCAGTGTGAACGTAGCCAATCTGTGGGATTGTTCAGTCAGATAATACGCCGTCATCCTGATTGGTGACATTAAATGTCATGTCGGAGTCACAATCCAAGGCTGTCGCTATGTTAAGGCTGTTTTTATGGGTTCTGTTGGTTTTTCCTAAAAACCTGTCGGATAGCAGGTTTAGGATTGTTAAGGGTCGATTAACTAGTCACGACGGGCCGTCGCTCGTTTTTCCACGATTGTACAGAGGTACATATATTATAGAAAAAGAATCTAAATACAGAAAATAAAACGAGGTGCTGCATGCTGACAGTTTTCTATAGAAAGCAGTAATAAAATGGTTATTAGTTTTACTTGTCACTTCACTCATAATTCATTAGATTAGTTGTGTACAGCATGAACTAAGAAACTTCAGAAGGGAAGAAGCACCATTTTTATCTTATGAATGACCACTTAAAATGACAATCTGTGTCCCACACACATCTTTCCTCAGTTCAGTCCGTTCAGGAGCGTTGCTGTTGCAGCCGGACATGTTCTGATGCAGCCGGTGCCTGATGGCGGCTCACCCTGATCCACCATCATGATACTACATGTCATGCTGTTGGATGGCAATTACCCAAAACCTGGACATCACTTGGCAGCTCATTAGATTTGTTGCAGGACAAGTGTTGACAATCTGAAACCCCACCAGATGGTCGGCGGTCATCTCTGTGACTTGTAAGGTGGCGAGAAAAATGATGTCAGGCAAGTCATAGGAGTACAGATTAGGAAGGCAAACCAAACTTTATTCATAAATTCTAATTTGGTTTGTTTATTGACTTTGCACCTTCCTGAAATCTCTTCCGTGGCTCTACCTTAGAGACTCAGCCATAGAGGAATACCTGCTATCTGGTGAACGTGGCCAAATTCATGAACACCGAGTATCTAAAGTGTGTAGCGTCAGGTAGATCCAGGACTGTGTTAAGTAGCGTGAAAGCCGTGTGGTTAACGTTAGCATACACAGAGGAGCTTTTCTATCATGTATGTAAAGCAGCTGACTGGAGATGAAGGTGTGTTTCTGGCACCATTACCTGTTTATGACCGCGGTTGTTCAGGAAGTGCTGCTGTCTCACAATTAGCTTGATTTCTCCCCATACTGTCTTCAACAACACTGTCTTACTTCCCCTCTTGTAATACTTACATAGGATAAAATCAGTTTAATATATTGTTTACCCCATAAATATTATAAACTTTATTACTGCCACACTGTCTTGGTTGGTGGTTGTTACACACTCAACCACTATCAGCGTAACAACCACGAGCTGCATCGGGGTCATATGCAAACAGAGTGGGAGTGCTACAGATTGGTGATTTACGAGCCTAATTCTGCTTATACGTGCTGCAGAACTGCTTCACCTGTTAAACACCGTGCTTCTCCTGCTCAGTGTCTGTTGTGCGCCGCATGCTGGTTATTCGCACATTAAGAGGTACAATATTGAGATCAGTCGTGACAGCGACAGAGTCTTCGTGGCTCGCCCAGCTCAAAACATTAGCACAGCAGGAGAAAGAGGAATGTGAACCAGGAACACACTGGGCTTTTTCACACCAGCCCATGGTTCCCTGTACGCCCCCTGAATTTCTAAAAATGGCTCCCCCCCCTGCCCAGTGTAGGTGCATTTGTGCCAGAATGGGCTCTGCTGTATCTTTTCACTACTGGGATGAAAACCGCAACAGCCCGGCCTCGCCAGACTCGGTGAAAAGCCGTTGTATAGAAGCTGTGTGTTTGCAATTAGTGTCACTTCCTAGCGTGTATTGTACATGATTGGCTGAGAGGAAGACACCCCTCTGAGGTCTGTATGCTCCTGAGCTCAGCTGCGAGATGAAGCCAGTGAGCGTAGTAGGAATGGTGGTACTCTGCAGATTGTGAGGGTGTGATCACACCTACAGCTTGTTTAATTTGGTCTTTTCTTTGAAGTTTGCTATTGACAAAACCGTTCTGAAGTTCTGTTACACTTTGTACGCTCGTTTAAGTTCTGCTGCTGCTGAGATGTTTTCATTGTTACACAGCGATGGAGACCTCCAGGCCCAAAGTGTTGGACGTGATCTGAAGCAAACCAAGAAAAACCCACAGAAGCCCAGTGTACATGGAATCTGGCACTAGTACAGTAACAACAACAATCTGCTCATAATTAACAAGCATGTTTAGACCCTTGGGTTCTTGCTGCCTTCACCCTGAGTCAGCTGGGATAGATTCCAGGCCCTCATGACCCTCGTGAGGATTAAGGTGTAGAGATGATGGATGGATAGTCCTAAGTTTTGAAATGTTGATCTGAGGATGACACTAGAAGAATCAAGGAACCAGGGAGTGAGGTCAGTACAGATGATCCACGTGAACAATATCTTGGCTGACTGTTGTTGAGACACTGTACAACATTTCATGGCGTTCTGTGATAAAGCACTGGAGGTGGAATACAACCTGCATTAGCTCCCAAGGTAATGCCTCCTTCCCATTTACATACATGGAGCTAACTGGGACAACAAAACATAAACGTGTCTCGTGTTGCACCTTGGGTTGTTCAACACCCACTACTAAACACTTCTAACCTAAGTCGACTCTCATCAGCTGATTTGATTCAACCGTAACACAGTGAACGACTTAACAAACTACGAATGTCTCCATTAATCAGCTTAGATGGTAAATGGTGTGATCCTTACTCTTCAGTACCAACGCTAACAAAACGCTGCATGTTCCTGTTTTGAACGCTGCCTTCACGGTGCGCCACCGTCTCCAAGGCCTGAGGGACGGAGAAGACAAGTCTTCACATTTTACCAGTGCATTTTAAATGAACTTTTTAAATAGATTTCTGACCATCGAAAGGATAACTCGCATGTTTTCCCCTGAACTTTTATCAGCTGTAGGCGTCCACAGACAGATTCGCACAGATCGAATCTTGAGAGCAAATGATGACAGAACAGCGACTGTCACTAGAGCTGCACATCTTTCTTTGCTCGCTATATTTAATACTGCGTGCTTTCATGTTTAATTTTGTCTGCATGCCTTTTCATGGCCGCTCTAACTGAGGTCAGACGTAGCATTTCATCTGGGAACAACCCAACTTTTAATTTGTCCCAAAGACTTTGAGAGCGTGGAACAGATGAAACGCTGACAGCCGCATGTACGTCCGTTTTATAGACGTGTCCTCTTGAAACCAGCAAGTCGACGAGGCTCTTTTTATATCTGTCAGGGTTTATTTTAGCAACTTAGCTGGGTTAGTTGTTTTATTAATCCTCTGTCTGTTTCTGTCTATAAATAATATTTGATATGAGCACTCAGTTGAATTTCTACTCTATGATGAGCCTCCTTGACTTATCGTCTAGCAGTTTCAATTTGCTTTACAGAGACTGAATACCATAAACTTTGAAATTAATTAGGCAAAAATTTCCCCTGGAAAGACCTCAGTTGTGGCTTTCATATATTTTCTTAAATTACAAACATAAATATTATATTATTGGCACCAGATGCAAAGAAAAACAAGATTAAGTAAAGTATCAGGAGGATTGTTTAGGTCATTAACACACGTCACGCTGAGATGGGATTCCTCCAGGAGTGTGACGGTGTTTTGCTGGACTGAACTATAAACTCAAAGTGCTTATTGATGAACTGCAGGTGAAGCCAAGAATGCATAAATTAGCACCGCTGTACCGTCACAAGAACAAACCTGTACGACCACAGCTTGAGCTTCATCCCTTCGTCGCTCTCCGGTGGATGTATACCGTACAGTATGGCCTCATTTGCAGCAGTTTATATCTGGCTGTGGCAGGCTTTTTCAAACACTGCCTCACTCAGCATTTAATCCCAAGTGCACTGTTCTATTTTCCTCCACGTCTTTTCATACAACCTGCTTCGAGCGAGGAAAGGAGAATGGTAACAATGGAGACGGAGATTTCCCTCCCAAAAAAAAAAAACAAAAAGGCGAATTTGGATGAAAGTGCAGTTTGACATTGAGGATTACCACCAGATCTGCCCAACCAGGAAGGTTCCTTTCATGCATTTCCAGATAACAGCGGTGAGCCGGACGGCAGCTTCATCCAGCTGCACCTGCACCAGGAGCTTCTGTGTTGAACCGAACCCAACCGCCCAGAGCAGGACGGTGCTTCCAGCGTATTGTAGTTTCACTGTCAGTAATATCAGAGCGTGTGCAGTTATTGAGCTCTGGTGTTCTGGTATCACACATGATAACAAAAACCACTAAAAAATCAAGAACAACTTGTCTCCCTGCCAAATATTTGCTCTGCGTGTCATACATAGTGCATATCACCAGAGAGGAAAACTGAAATATTCATTCTCCTTCTCTACAGAGTTCAGAAAACTGACAAAACAAGAAAAACTACTGTGACACTCAGCTTTTGTCTTTTACAGGGAAAAAACCTCAACTTGGCACAAAGTGTGTCTCATTTACAAACAATGCCGGCTGTGTGATTGTGCTCCGACTCTATCTTTGGAAACAGAATAATGCTATTCCTAAAACCTAAAAACAAGGCAGAACATTATTTTCTGTAAATGTAAATGCGCTTCCTAACGCTCGTCGTTTCTAACTTTTTCTATATTTATTGAGCGCTGCTGATTCCTTGGCCGCCTGCCTGCCATGTTTATATTGATCTGCCCTCTTCTTGTATCTCTGGAAGGGCGGCAAGTCATCCTGCTCCTTGGGGCAGCGTTAGGATCGCTGTAAACATGTGCTGTGAGATACACATGCTGCTTTGAAATAACTCACACAGTCCTCGGGCTTCTTCTCTTGTCTGGAAATAAACTTTTGCCTCCCTGTACGGTTCATAACGTGATATGATTAACGGTGAAACAAAGTCCAACCCTTCTGTTGTACTTCTCTATAAAACAGCAGCTTTTTCTCCTCTTTGTTTTCATCAGCTTGACTTCTGACCTTCACTGTGTCTTCTGCTCATCAGAGTTCAGCGTCTCGTTCGAATTGGCTGATCCTTCGCTGGACGCGTCACGTTTCCTGCTACGGAGGCTTTTGCTTTCTGTGTTGCTTTAAAAACAAAAGGTTTCATATCTTTTGTGTCCTGTTTCTGTTTTTGCTGCCACACGTGTTGTGCACTGTGTCTCTAATGAGATATTATGCAGCATGAGCCTGTGTGGTAATGCCACTCACACTGTAAACTGTACAAAAAGGTCTGTTTATTCATGACTGACCTGTTTGTGTTTCAGCTTCCAGCCTCCCAGTTCCTTGTCTACCGGGATGTCCTGTGACATGCAGGTTGTTTTCCAGCCAGTGGTTAGTAATATCCCCACTCCTTTTACACATCAACCATTAAAGATATATGTATTACCCAGAGGGGCGAATCATTGGAGTAAGAAATAAACTTAAAAGAAAGACAGTACAAATAAAATCACAATACAGTAAAAAGTAACCGGTGCTCCAGGTCAGGTTGGCATCTGTTAAGCTCTTACTTCACTGTTTCTCGGCTTGTACCTCCCTGAAATCCCTAGTGTTTTTTCACAGGGATTAAACAAATCATATTATGTTAAAAATGAGCTTTGGAGGTACAGGTACTGTAGGCTGCTTGTATTACCTTTGGACAGATCAAGCTAGCTGTTCAGCTGCTAGCTGTAGCCTCACATTTAAGGTCAAGCGTCTTGTTTACAATCTTCTCCAATCAGATCGATGCATTTCCTAAGATATCGAGTGATTCCTTCAAAAGATGTCGCTGCACGTGTCCCGTTCTTTGTTTTTGAATCACATGCTGGCGGTTTGATCGCTGGTTTATTTGGATTCACAGCAACACACTGTTCCATTATCTGATCCCCGCAGCTCAACCAGGACTTAGAAGGACAGATCCAATTTGCATCAGCGGTCGGTCCCTTCTCTGTGCCCGTCAGATGCACCACAAAGAAATGTGACGTAAGTGGTGTCACCAACCTACAGGAGATTGTAGGACGTTACACGTTTCTACCAGTGGGATTCTGCTTTTGTGTGCTTTAGGCCTAATAATGTGGTAATGATTAAAAAAATAATGATTCCTGCATAAGAAATGTAATTTATCACACTAAACCCTTTTCATCCCACCTCAGAGGAACAGCGCTGACTGGCTGTCTGTCCTTATATAATAGTCTTAGTGTGCTCAGTGGTCTATTTAATCAATTCATGTATGTATTAATGTATGTAAAACTATGTACTCAAGCTGGCGGCTCCTCACCGCTGATGCTAATTACAGCACGTGATGATATCCTTTCTCTAGCCGAAGGTTGACAGCCAGTTCGTTGACTTCGGTTCGCATGTCGTGGGCCAGACTATTTCACGGACTATCACCTTGACCAACAAGGGTGCGCTGGCCGCCCTCTTCATCCTGGACACGTCCACATGTCTCAGTCCAGAAACTAGAGATGTCCAGATGCCCTCCCAGGTCTCTGCCAACACATGCCAGGTCAGACATCGATCTGGACCTCTAGAGCTGCTGTGCTGCCTCTCATACCCCGAGGGGGGCATTTCATTGCCGCTATCACAAACAGTTCCATTTACGGTTTCTTTTACACTATATGTGCTGCTGCTGTGTTTCTGCTCAACCTTAAGCTGCAGAGCTGGAATTTATTAGACTGACAGGCAAAAGTGATACAGCTTGTAAAAAACTAAATCAATACGTTTATGTAAGATGATTCCTGTGCTTCTGCATTTAAAAATTAAAGTCTGACAATGTGCAGCAACTATACCATGAAACTTATATGAGTGTGTTGTGCGCTGATAGGAGACGTGCAGTCAGAACACAGCATCCAACAGCCAGAAGAGTTCTGCAGAAACCAAACCACAGCAACAGAGTGAGGAGCTCTCTGAGACACTACAGCAGGAACCACCAGGTAAAACTGTACATATGAGCACATCCATCCATTATCTCTACACCTTAATCTTCACTAGGGTGGTGGGGGGCTGATCATTGCAGATAAAATTCCACGAATCATGTGATTAAAATGATATCAAACAGGAAGTGTTTAGTGCAACTGCAAACAGAATAAAAGTGATCAGTGTGTGCTTCTCCACAAACACCTCAGATGTGAGGTCTTCTTCTTCTTCAGCACTGGTCCTGATGACCTGGTGTCACAGCCTGAGTCCAGATGTTGGGATCATCACTCCAGTGATGCTGGATTTCTTTAATTTGGGCATTTAAAACTGTTCAGTGAATTGTTGTGAAGAAAGTTCTGGGTGTTGGGAGGTGGTCACAGTGAAGATCTTCTCCAGAGGTTTTCCTTACAGTTGACCCTTTCTGACTATCATCAGGTCCTGGTGGAGGTAGGAGACGTCCTGGTGTCTCCAAGAGGCCTGTGAGCGGTCATTCTGCAGTAAACATCCCATATGGGTGAACATTCTGGACTAGCTCTCTTCTGAAATGGTCTCCTACTAAATTTACAGAAAGGGTCTCTAGATTCTGTGTGTTGCTTTGGGATGTTCTGCTCCTCAGTACGCTACATTAGGGCAGCTGTGGCTCAGGTGGTAGAGCGGTTGTCCTCTGATCGTAAGGTTGGCGGTTCGATCTCCGCCCCCTCCACAGTCAAAGTGTCCTCGGGCAAGACACTGAACCCGAAGTTGCTCCCAATGGCAGGCAGCAGCTTGCATGGCAGCTCTGTCACCACTGGTGTGTGAATGTGTGAATGAGAAACACATTGTTAATGCTGCTAAGGTAGAAAAGCTCTATATAAGTGCAGTCCATTTACATTAAAAAGGGTTTGACATGGAGCCTTTATTTGGTCCAACACTTTGGTTTATTGCCACATACCTGCAACACTAATGGCAGTGTGAACATGGTAAAAAATGACACCAGCTGAGCATCATGTTAGCATTTTGACATGTAGCTCAGGGCCCTGCTGTGCTGAAACCCAGCGTCACAGTGCAGCACTGAGGAGACACTGTTCCCTACAACAGTCTGCAATACAGAAAGTGATGACCGACAAAATGTCCTCGCCGTGGATGATTCTCCTCGTCTCTCTGTTAGGACACGTGGTCCTTGTCAGAACAAAACTGGAAGAACACACACAGAAAGCGGAGGGTTCACCTTGCTCTCAGAGCTGGTGACAAGGAAGCATCTTCTCTTTAATGTTCTCTCAGATCTGAAGTCCTCATCGCTGCACTCAGCACTTTCTGCTGCTGATGCTCTGATAAGCTGCTCAGTGCTGAGTCTCTCTGCTGGCTGTGGAAAGTCTGCCTTGAATTGGCTGCCTCTGTCTCTTTCTTTACTTCACTGACTATTGTTGGCGAAGGTTCTTTGATATTTGACTGATTTTAAGTTGATGTTGCATTTTGAACCAAAGCTGACAGGATTCAGGATTTAACACAGTTTTTTTAAAGTAATAGTCAGATTGTATATCAGCATAGCGTTTATCATTCATGTTCCCAGGAGACAGGAGCGGTGCTTTATTATCAGAGGCCTGACTGATGGGATTCAACTCAGTATTCACAAGACATTCACCATAATCACAGGAGTTTCCCCCTAGTTCCACAATACGACCACATTTCTGTACTATTCTTTCACTTACTCGCCCAGGTTCACTGTGTTTTTATTTAGTTTTGTTTAGGTTGTTGGTAGGTTCACCGTCTAACCACTCAACACTCATGATCATAGTCTCTATGTCTGTGTGTGGCAGCATCAGAGGCGTCAGTGTCGTGTCCAGAAGCAGCTCCAGAGGCGTACCTGTCCTCAGGTGTGGACACCCAGACAGACCACACCCCCTCAGAGTCCAGTGACATAAGACTGGGAAATGTAAGTACTGGAAACTATTTCAAACACTTACAGTATACAAGAGAAATAAGTACAATATTCAAAATCGTATCACCCTACAGTAATTGCATTATTCACATTACATTTAAGTTTAACAGCAGGGTAGCAGAACTTGTGTAAATTTGAAAAATAACTAAAAGAAAAAAAAAAGTTCTGTCTTTTTATTCAGTCTAACTTCTGGTTTCAACTTTACATCATATAAAAAGACACATAACCTTTTTATTTCTCACTATCTGACATTAAATCAGACAAAATGTTTCCTGTTTCAGGTCAGTCAGGATCACCAACATTATTTCTATTTGCTAAACGCCAGAATAATGAGAGAGAGAACTTTTTAGAGAATTTATTTTATTACTTTCTTCAGAGTCAGAAGTTTCCATCCATCTCCTCAGTATCTGCTAGCGTTGCCTTTAAACTCTATGACTTGGGTCAAACGTTCTGGGTTTCCTTCCACAAGCTTCTCACAACAGTCTGATTTAACGTCAGACGCTGAGAAAACAAAAAAGGTTATATGTGTTGTATGTGTCCAGATCATCATTTTCACCTTTTTCTTCATTAGAAGCTCTTGTCTGATGCTGGCAGCGTGTTCTGGGTCATTATCATACTGAAACGTTTCTCTTGTGCCAAGTTTAAATTCACTTTGGTGTCACCCACCTGACCA
>NW_007578117.1:81233-91641 GCF_000690725.1 Stegastes partitus | reverse complement strand
CTTTGAAGTCGAGACCATCGCTGGACCTCGACTGTTGCCGTCTTAGTTTTTGAGCTGGAAGTCACGAGTGAGGGTGGATCTGACTGAAAACCTGAGGACAGCAGGCACGTCTGCACGGTACTAACGTCAAGGCTCTAGAGTATATCCTGCTCCATCATCTGTTTATTTCTGCAGATCTTGTCTCCCTGTCTCCACCACGAGAATTCCACTTGTCACTATTTTGAGGAAACACCGAGTCGCATCCTTCACTTAACCCTTCCCATGACGACTGGTTTAAAGAAATAGACAAACAAACGAGTGTTTTTTTTCCCCCTATAGCAGAAAGATAGTGAGGTGCAGCCAGAACATAATGTGCTGTGTTTTCCAGAATGGCTAAGCGACACCACAGTTTTGTCCAACTGTTTTGGGCTTATCGAAGCATAATTCTTAGCCAGACAAGTTAAGTTTTCGATGGGGCTTTTGCACTAAACACGGTCGATCCTATTGGAGGGTAATAATACTGATTGGACCAATAAAGTTGTAATTTTGACTCATAGCTGATGTTAGAGGGAAAACTATAGACCCACCGGGAGCATCGCTCTGCTCATTAAAATGTAGAAACGGGGCGCCTTTCTGTAGCGCTTTTATCAGTGATCTTCCTGTTGAGTTATGAAACATTGTGAGCGGTTTTATGGCTGTCATCTGTCTGTGCAGCCCTCTGCCTCTCTGTTTTGTTTTTAGCAATGATGCTGCGAGTGCCTCGTGGCCCATGTGAAGTTCCAGAGTTTTTCAGGGTTCATTATGTCTCTCTGGTGGGGGGCTAATGGTGCATCACCTCTCCCTCTGCGCCGGCTGTGGCTGTGTGTTGCGTACGCCGGCATGCCCTCGGCTCCGTCGTTGTCATTTTGACTGATACGTTCACATCGTGTGGTTGAAGGCTGCTCTCTTAATTGGCAGATTATCTATCAAACGATCATGTTCCCATCATGTGGAGTCACTTGCTGCTTGAATTGCTCACTCTTCTGTTTTGCTCTCACCACCACGATGCTTTGCAGAGGTCCATTTAAAGAACAACTGCATAGAAATGACGTCTCTCTCGAAGACACACGGTGAAACTATGCTGTGTTCTGTGTGCACCAGACTTCAGTCCAGTAGTGTTGAGAAGCCTCAGTGTTTTACGTTTGTCCTGTTGACTGTTAGATCATGTCTTTGAGATAATACTTTAAAATCACACGTGTATCCGTGCTGTTGGATATGTGCTTGTTTAGGTGAGGGAGGGAGAGATCGGACCATTTGAAAGCATCAAACTGGAGGTCGTCTTCACACCGACCATCCCAGGAGAGAACAAACTGGACTTCCACATCACATTCTCTGACGTAACCACCAAACCAGTAAGTCCCAGAAGGCTGGCAGTCTTGTCATAGGTAGAAGACGAGATGTTGGTTTAAAATGTTTATAGACACATAGATAGCGCGCAGAGGTTTGTTCACATAAAGAATCAAATTGTACATGTGACTGAGATCTGGTTCAAACAGATACCTGTCCAGGTGAGGGGTGTAGCAGTCAGCGTTCCTGTGTGGGTGGTTCAGCCCAACATCGACCTGAAGATCTGCATGTTTGACCGTCTTTTTCAAGACACCATCATGGTCCAAAGCAGGTGAGTCCTGAAGCCTGAGAAGGCAAAATTTTGTCATATGTCTGAGCAGTGTTTGTATCTGTGAACGCTGCTCAGCTGATTCATGCCCAGTGTTCCAGTGTCATATGCAGGAGTGACACCTCCAGGGTCTGAGGCTAGTCAGGGTTCAACTACTGCACTGCATTACAGTAGAGTGCTGCTCTGCTGCTTGTGTCGTGCTTCTTTTTATATATGTTTACCAAACCAGCACGTCACACTGGCTCCGCCCCACTCTGTGATGTAAGGGTATTTCTCTGACATCATGCTGATATTTAACGGCTAAAAATGCTAATCCTTCCCTCACCTACTACCAACATTTTTTAAAATATTACTAAACACACTGGTTGACTGAACCAGTTGAATTGAAACAGCTCAACTTTCATGGACCAGGAAGTCGAGAACTGCACTGGAGATCAGTAAACGTGCAGCAGCATGTCTGCATTTGTGCAACAGGTAAAAACGGTCAAACACATGTGACGGACTGTGTAGGAGCCTGAAGTCATGCAAAAAGATGGAGTGAGCCTCCACACAGAGCGAGCACTATTCAGAGGTTTGGTAAAGCCACGAGCTTTAACAGCAGACTGTAAAATAATACTGTCATTGATTTATAGTAGCAGAGAATTCTGGGATTCTTAGAAAACCTCAAAAACATAAACAACATAATAAAAATTAATCATTTCTCATTATGTTACTGCAGAATTACTAAAACCTATCAGAGTTAAATGAGGCTGTTTAAACCCTCGGCCCAGCGAGACGACGGCTGAAATGAGTCCTGCATGACATATTTCCATTTTATTTGTTGTCATGCTCAGAAATATCCTTGAAATAGAGTTTGGAAAGTGGCATAGACTGCTGATGTAGCATGCTGGCTTATCTGCTGAATGCAATGCTAAACTCCCTCACATTCTCAGTCTCTGCCAAAACAGGCATTTTCACAGAAAAACGGCTCATGGAAATCCCTTTAAATTGACAGCGCCCGCTTACTTTTCAGCCCAACATAAAACTTCCTGCCTAACTATGCTCAGAGCCCAAGCGGCGTACTGAGACGTTCGACAAATATGCAGATATAATAAAACAGAGATGCATTAGCTGATAAATGTTTCTAAACAAAGGATGATTCGAGGGACGGAGCTCACGTTCCAGTAATTCCCTTTCATCCATACGGCCGTACAGAACCGGAGTAAATCCTTTTTGTTTATGGAAGTGATGCATTATGATGCACGCCCAAGGTTAAGAATGCACCGGGAGCAGCGCGGTCCATCACCTAGCCAGTCATTGTGTCACATCATGTGGGGGGAGGGAGTGCATGTGTGGGGGCGGGGGAGATTTGTGACAACTGCCATCTGGTGCGCTGGCATACCAGCACATGTGACAACATGACGATGACAGCGTCAGTGTGAACTGCGGCTTTTAAAGTAAATAAATAAATAAATAAATAAATAAAAATGCTAATGCTTGCACCAGCAAACCATGCAATATGTCACTCTGCTTCCAAGACAATAATTTGAACACAAAATAGCTTGGCAGGCTTTTGAGGGAAACAATGAGAGAGCTGCTGCTTCCATCACACGATTTGTCAGTTTTCCCTTTGAGTAGATTCTAGATATCCCACAAGTCCTCCTTAGTGTGTGACAGATTTTCTTTTTTTTTAAGCGAACAGCACAAAGCATAATTGAATATGTCCATCTTGTCTGTGAGCCAGTGATTTGAATTTCACTCCTACTAATTGAAAGAATTCTTAAGAGGCTTTAAAATGTACAGCGTTTGACTTTGGCTCGTGAGCCAGTGATCGAAATATTCTGAACACAGTTGGCAGAGTTTTCTTTTTTTTGTATTTCAAACACTGAGTCTGGACTTTCAAGCCCTCCTCCACTGGCACTAGCCGGGGAGTCGAGCATTCCTGGCCAAACCCAGGCCACAAACACCAACCTGCCTTTTTCTTTCACACAGCCTCCTGTCCTTGATTTCTCTCTGTTTGCTGTATTTCTAACGTGACTGCTGCACCTCATCTCAGCGTAACCCTGAATCCCGCTTCGTTTGGTCCGAGGAATGTGTGTTGTTGATGTTAGAGTTGATTTTTTTCTTTGGGGAAAACAGAAACATGGATGTTAATGAAAAATCTGTTCTTCCAGCTGGTTGTTTTAAAATATATTTCAGCGCTCTTAGCAGACAGTGCTGCATTATGGGGACAGTTGCCTAGAGCGTTGGCCATGATGGCTCGGTATCCCATGGGGCTTTGGAATACATGTGGAGTACACAAGCACAGCCACCTGGCCCTTTTAAGAAAGGGCACAGGCTCTGCTGTAGCCGTGGGCTCTTCAAGTCCAGGCACTCACATATTCAGCTGTGTGTAGACCCTGCATGAGCAACTTCTCTGCAACACAGTCCGACCAAATTGCCAGCTTTACTATGGGTCCCATTAGCAATGTTGCCCTGAATTTTTCTTTCTTTTTTTTTTACTTTTTAGGGCGAGATTTCTCTGAACTAATTATGCAGTCGCCCACAGTACGGTTGTGTTACCTTTCAGAGCCCGTCGGGGTCTCTGTGTATCACAACACTACAAAGCTTTTCTGTCTTTATTAGATTATTCTTGTTAGAGACAAGAGATCATTTCCTAACTTCAGAAGAAGCAGTTTGTTGCATTTGTTCTTCTAAAGCTTTAAAAGCAGTACTGATGATCTTGATGCTGTTTTAAGAGCTCAGCTGCATCATCAAATTAATATAGAGACCCAAAGATTAGACTCATTTCAAAACCATTTGCATTAATCTGTTGTACAACTGCCTCCGTTCTTGTGCTTTCCATAAGAAAACCATTTTATTATGAACCTTGATTTGGTCCATGGGCTGCAAGGTGGCTCGGTGGTTAGCACCGTTGCCTCGCAGCTAGAAGGTCTCTGGTTGGCGTCCCGGTGAGGACACCCGGGATCTTCCTGCGTGGAGTCTCCATGTTCTCCCCGTGCAGCGTGGGTTCTCTCCGGGTTCTCCGGCTTCCTCCCACAGTCCACAAACATGCTGAGGTTAATTGGTGATTGTAAATTGTCTGTAGGTGTGAATGTGAGTGTGCTTGGTTGTCTGTCTCTAAGTGTAGCCCTGTGATAGACTGGTTACCTGTCCAGGTGAACCTGCCTTCACCCTGAGTCAGCTGGGATAGGCTCCGCCCCCCATGAGCCTAGTAAGGATTAAGGTGTATAGATGATGGATGGATGGATTTGGTCCAGTTGTCATGTTGAAACAGGAAAGATGGATCTTCAACGCTATCGTTTAAAATATCAGTCAGTTCTGTAGCATTAATATCTTATTTGAAATGAAGTGACCAGAGTGAAACCATTAAGAACAGCCTCAGCCAAAATGTATACAGACAGAATATCTACGTACTTGACCTATAGTCTATACTCTGGTGTGCTCGTGGCATATTTCTTGTACAGAATTGTTTTACTAAATGTCAGGAATCAGCACGTGTTTTATTATGTACATCTACCACCAATAAATAAATAAAACGTAGATATTATTCCAAGAAAGGAAATATTGTGAATCGCTTCATCTTTAAGTCATTAAACATCGCTTCAGAAATAAACTGGTCACAGTCCACCTGTAAAACAGGATCAGCTAAATGCCCTCGTTAATTATATGTGCCTAATTGCGCTAAACGATTATGTATCCATGAATATTCCTCCGAGAGCGATTTAAAGGTTATCATTTAGCTGGAGTAAAGATAGCAGCTTAATATCCACTGAGTGTCCCTGTGAGTCCTTGCCTCGGGGAATCGACCATCTGGTTGACCTCACTCTTCAAACTGGGTCGTTTCGTTTGAGAGGGGAATCGAAAAACGAAGGGTCCCTCAGTCTATTTGGCCGCGGCCCACTCACGGCTCACCTTTGTAGCTCTGAAGATGAAAGCAGACACTACAGAATGTTATCGCTGTACGTACACATCACCTCCAGCAAACGTTTCTTTCCCGCTTGTTTGTCATTATGTTTTGAAGGTGTGGGCTGTGGTTGGATGTGTTGGAGAATTCCCAAGGTGAAGAGCCATTTATATCGCCAGCCTCAGCTATAACTGAAGCTTGTAGCCACGGGCGCGACCATCTGTTGGAGCTCCTGGAAAATGGGTCATTTAAATGATTTGGACTTGGGGTACATCACTCCATACGAGGCAATTTCTGTCGGTGTCACTCAAACAAAAGTCCTTCATCTGTCCTTGCTGAGTTGTTCAGGTTTGTCCAGCGATGTCCGTGAAGGAAACCCGCTGGAATAGTTGTTGCTCTTGTTTATTCAAGCTGACTGAGCTAAAAGGGAAGAAATTTAGTGTTGGAGGAGCCTTAGAGACCTGCAGGCTATGAAATTAGCCAGACAGCTAGCACATTAGAGCGACTCAATGAATCTGCAACAGAGGACTCCTGTTCTGTTCAGGTTTATTTGTATGGCGCCAAATCACAACGTAAGTCAAGACCTAATATTATAGAGATAAAATAATCCAAATAGTTCATCCTTGATGAAGCCTCAGACAGACCCAGACTCACGATGGACCGCTGTCTGCCTGCTGTGGGATGAGGTTTACGTCAGACACCAGTTCAATACAGGAAGTAGTGTCCCCTCCATGTCCAAGTTAGTGTCATTAACGTAGGCATCTGGGATCAGGGGGCTGGGTGTCCATACAGTGTGTGTGTGGACCTGCAGTCTGCTCCTTTAAGGCAGGTCCCACTTTTATCATGCATTTCACCTGTGCCTTATCACCTGTGCATTATTTATTAGACTGTCCTGAATGACCTGCTATTTCATGAATTCACCTGGTGTGCTGGCATTGAACTGATCCCATGATGTCCTTGACGTGACAGAGCCAGCACAGCTTTGAAGCTGACCTTTGAAGTTTGCCCAGAAATGAGGAAACACATGGAGATCCTACCGAAGACCGGCTTCATTCAGGCTCAGTCGCACTTTAATGCCCAACTGAAGTTCATGCCGAGGTAAGGAAGGACACACGGAGCATGCAATGATAATGGAATCACTGGAGCAGTGATAATCTTATTTTAGCTTGTTAAGATTCTATCTGCCCTCTAACTGTTTCATTCCAGAGGAGATCTGTTATACATACTAAGGCTGGCTTACAGTTTTGTGACCTCCCAGACACCTAGTCCGCTGCACTCACAGCATTCTGGTTCGAGGGTTTGTGGAAGCAGACATAGGTGTTAGTAGTGAACAGCAGACCAACGCACTGTTACACCAGGATCAGTTTTAAAGGAAAGTTCTAACCCCAAAAAGTTCTTACCTTTAAATGAAGATGTTGGATAATGTGGAGATCATTCCACAGCTTGTGTTTTATGTCCTGTTGGACCTGTTCAGTGTGCTCCAGGTCTCAGCAGGTACTTTGGTTCATATCATAGCCAATAAATACATTAGCCAAGGATACAACAATAAGGCCAAGATTATAAAACCTGACTTTTTTTTTTTTTTTAAGCTAATAGCAGCACTGTTTACACTGGCTAAAGGGGTGTTTAGCCTGACTCACTGGATATAGATGGAGGGTATAATTGGCCGTACATTTTACACAGCTATCTAAGTGTTACCTCGTTAAAAATCCCCTTTGCTATAGGAGGAACGACAACAACCTCCAAACAGCTGCCTACCACTCTGTACATCTCAAGTTTAGCTGAAGATTTAGATTTGAAGTAAGGCAGGCCTGCTGTTTAATTATTATAATTATTATTTTATTTATTCATCCATTTTAATGACTGTGCTAACCTTCCTGCATGCAAATGTTCCACTCAAACAATTCCACCCATCACTATTTAAGGAGGCTGCACGGTGTCTCGGTGGTTAGCACCGTGGCCTCACAGCTAGAAGGTTGCCGGTTGGCGTCCCGGTGAGGACACCCGGGATCTTCCTGCGTGGAGTCTCCATGTTCTCCCCGTGCAGCGTGGGTTCTCTCCGGGTTCTCCGGCTTCCTCCCACAGTCCAGAAACATGCTGAGGTTAATTGGTGATTGTAAATTGTGAGGATGGATGGATGTTGCATACTTTGCTTAACTCAGTAAAGTTCAGTGAAGATGAGGTACAGAGCGGTCTGGGTATGTGAGACTAGCAGCTGGCTTTAGAGGTATTCAGAGGTGAGGGGCTACCAGTCTATGTTTGCTGTAATAACTAAATAAGTCTGTTGGGAATTCAGTCACTACTATACTATAGTGTCTATATGTCAGCTGTGGAGATTTACAGAGTTACAAAAAGCCAAACTCTGCAGACAGCAGCTATAAAAGAGTTGCTCCAGCACTGCCGCACTCTGAGCGCGGGGCCATGAAGGCTTCTGATAATGGTTTCTAATGACTTTGAAGGACATGGTAATTCTTTCAGCAGCAATACAGGCTCTATATTTAGATGGAGAGGCAGGAGTTGAGCTGCAGTTTGAATGCCAGGGGAGCGGACAGGGGAACCCCAGGGCAAATATGAGAGGCGTGCAGTATGTAAAAACCTAGCGTGGGCGCTAGAATTCTTCTGCCCACCCACCTTTTTTTTTTTTTTTTTTGCCCTTCGCAGTTCAGCAGCCTTGTTTATTGATAGCTGAGAAGATATTGGTGGGAGAAAGAAACTAACAGGTGGGGATTTTCTTGGCCCATGACGAAGGTTAAGGACATGCAGTGGTCATGGTACAGTAGGGGGACAGCAGAGGAAAGTGGGAAAATGTCACTAATCTGCCTTAGTGAATCAGCAGCGGTTTTAATGCGAGGATTAGAGCACAGCTTTACTTGTGCTGCTGCTGAGATGGTGCATCGTTCACAAGCGCAAACACAACTACAGCCTCCACCCCCTCCCTCCCTCCTCCCTCTGTATCACACTTCTTCTCTCTGTGCTGCCTTCTCCCACTCTCTCACACATACTTCTCTTTTTCTTGGCCTCTCACCTCTGTGCTTAACTATACTTCTTTCTCTTTGGGTTTCTCTCTCTCTGCAGTCCTCTGTCTCTGTGCTCCTTCTCTTCCCCTCCAGCTCGACATCCTTTCTGCCTCTCTCTGTTATTATCAAACTCCACCGCTGCTTCTGCGCCGGCCCTGGCTCCGCTTACATAAGCTACGACACCAGACCCAGTTCCCCGCGACCTCACTGGCATCACCATCGTTCTCACATGATGATAAAGTTTATAAGAACTTTATTTTATTTTGTAGGTTTGACCGCTAGTTTGGTCTGTTGTAATAGATAGATAGATAGATAGATAGATAGATAGATAGATAGATGGATAGATGGATAGATGGATAGATAGATAGATAGATAGATAGATAGATAGATAGATAGATGGATAGATGGATAGATGGATAGATGGGTAGATGGGTAGAATAAACAAACAAATAAATAAATAAATAACAGTCAGCTGACCACATTGATTGTTGAGATATGGAAACGGCGTGACACTACTAAAAAATAAGTCTAGCACTTTTCTGATGACCCGAATTGTGATCTATTTGTAGATATATATAGAAATACTTTTATTGTAAGTGATGGAACGGCTCTTTAGATTAGAAGATTGAGCTCCTCTGAGGTTCTGGAAAGTCTTTCAAGAGAGCCGTAAGTTTCATTAAACACCTTTTTGGCATTTATCTTTCAGAAAACGTAACGCTTCGCTTTGTGTTTCAAATGTAACGACAATACTGACAAACGAGCACAAACTGGGGTTCGGTGAGTACAGTGTTATTTAAAACACTGAGATGAAGGCTGAACCTATAAAAACAAGACGGAAATTACTTAAGATGTCCGGAGGCACCGCCGAGTGTCCACCTCCCACAACGGAAACTCACACAATTCAGGCTGGCAGTGGAAAATAATTACGTTTCCAGCTCATCAGCAAGCTGTGTCCCTGCATGTGTCATCTCTGTCATGGTTGGATCTCGCCTTCCAATCTGTTGATTTTTGGTAGGTCTGCTATTGTTCTGTGCAGTGGCGGTGTGTCATTTAAAATGGCACTGCCAATTGTTGCAGCCAGAGCCTGTGATTGGATTTCCAAATCCTCATTAGCAGCACTGCCTTCGCTCACTTGTCTCATCCACGCACACACTCGTGTGCTGTTAAATCTGGATCCTGGAGTGACTCAGAGCCTTCGCTCTTTACACAGGTGTTTGCCTCTTGCCTTCCCCTCCACAGGCTTTTGGGAGAGAGTGAACACATTCTCGTTTTTTTTTTCTCTCTAAAGGATTGTGCTCAACCTGCCTACATCATTTCCTTTGCCTCATCCCTCTGTGCTTGTCTTCCTCCACCTTCATTTGTCACCATGCAACCCACACTCCTGCCTCAAGATACCCACAGCTTTGTGCGGTACGCTACATAATCCCCTCTCCACAACACCGAGGCCACTGGTGCACATGTTTGTGATCCTGTTCGGCTCAGAGGGACGCTGCTCCTTTGAAATCAGATGGACAGCAGCAGGATAGTCATCAGACCCAAATGTCATTTTGCGTCGTGTCATTCATTCAGCATTAAATTGTTTTCATGTCAGCCAATTTCTGTTTGGCAGAGCGTGGTTTTGTTTCTGATTTTACCGACAGGAGAAGTCTCGTTGGTTTCCACTGAGGCTCCTACGATGACCGTGACCTGAATGAATGAGCAGCTACACGGACGTTTTGTTGTTTTATTTTCTTCCTTTACATAAGCTGTCGTAGCAGTTGCGTGGAATCCCAATGACTGAAGAAACACGCTGAAGTGTTGTTGTTTCTGTGACTTCACTAGAAACAGCCTGTACAGCGAGTTCGTCTTATCCGTGGTTTGTGCCGCCGTTTT